>NW_026652294.1:70386771-70590491 GCF_009828535.3 Hylobates moloch
GCCTGTAATCCCAGCACTTTGGGAGGCTGAGGTGGGTGGATCATGAGATCAGGAGATCGAGACCATCCTGGTTAACACGGTGAAACCCCGTCTCTACTAAAAACATACAAAAAAATTAGCCAGGTGTGGTGGCGGGTGCCTGTAGTCCCAGCCACTCAGGAGGCTGAGGCAGGAGAATGGTGTGAACCCCGGAGGCAGAGCTTGCATTGAGTGGAGTTGGCGCCACTGCACTCTGGCCTGGGTGACAGCAAGAGACTCCGTCTCAAAAAAAAAAAAAAAAAAAGTGTCCTGCATCACTGTTTTCATGGCTTCCTATTCACCTCATTTTTTCTTTCATACTCTTTCTTTCTCTCTCATTCCTTCCTTCCTTTTTTATTTTCTTCTTTCTTTCTTTTTCTTTTTCTTTTCTTTCTCCTTTCCTCCCCTCCTCTCTCTCTCTCTCTCTCTCTCTTTCTCTCTCTTCTTGCTTGCTTGCTTGCTTGCTTGCAGTTTTGCCCTTGTTACCCAGGCTGGAGTGCAATGGGTGAATTCGGCTCACTGCAACCTCCTCCTCCCGGGTTCAAGCAATTCTCCTGCCTAAGCCTCCCAATAAGCCTCCCAAGTAGCTGGGATTACAGGCGCCCACCACCACACCCAGCTAATTTGTATATTTTCAGTTCAGATGGAGTTTCACCATGTTGGCCAGGCTGGTCTCAAATTCTCGACCTCAGGTGATCCACTCGCCTAGGCCTCCCAAAGTGCTGGGATTACAGGTGTGACCCACCATGCCCAGCCCACCTCATTTTCATCTTTCCTCCCTGGGGTCATGGAGATGGCAGGATACACAACACCTGACACCGGACAGATGAGATTGACAGCAGTTTGTTGGTTATACTCACAGCCTGGAGTAGAGGACATTGCACATGATGGAGGGCCACCCGGGGGTTGTACTCAGGAATGGAGTGGATAAGCAGAGGCAGGGAGAGGCAGATAGTGTAGTGTCCAGAGGATGAGGTGCCCCTTCATTCACACAGGAGGAAATGATTGACTTGTTTGAGTAATTTCATAGGGTAGCAAGCAATGAAACCTGTTATTCAGGGAAACAGGTCTGTCTGTGTTCCCTTTGATAAGAAGTGTTGTTTGGTTTGAGCACCTTATCTGTGGGAGCAGAGAGGGGAGAGGAGCTGGGTTAAGATTAAGCCTTTCGAAGCCCTAATGATTTTACCAAATGTCAGGACAGTGCATAGTACTGAGTCTTAATTTTAGACCCTAAACCCCAATCACTTCTGTTTACATTTCCTCAGCCCACATTGGTCACATGGAAAATTGAATTCAGTGACAGAGAGTAACTTTAAGATCATTTATCGTTTTAAGCCGGTGGTTTCCAAACTTCCATTTCTGTTCATGGACACTTTTGTTCCGTAGGATTTTATCTAAACATCATTGTTAACAACAACAATGACAGTATCAACAAAATCGGATCTACTAGGCTTGAAGCAGGATCAGTGTCTGGGCATCCCGCTGTCATCTCATCCACTGACATAACCTGACTGCATGTTTCATACATGAGAAAATTGAGGCGCAGAGAGCAGCAAGTGACTTAATGAGTTACACAGTAGAGTTCAAATCTTCTCTTGTGACTGTATATTTCTAAGCCAGAAATAACACATCCCATGGTGAAAAAATACAGGAAAAAAAAAGAGGGCAATGGATTCTAAAAGAACATCTAATATAGCAGAGGAGGGGGCAAAGGAAGAGAGTGGGGAGGGAGTAGAAGAGGGAAGATGGGAGTAGTTATGAAGAGGAGAGGAAAGGAAGCAGGAAAGTCAAGCTGGGACTGCAAGGCCCGTCCAAATGTACGTTATGCTGATGACTCCCACATCCCTTTGTCCAGCCAGAGCCCTGAGCTTCAGACTTGTAAATCCAACTCCTCAGTCTACATCTTCACTTGAGGTCTGATACGTATGTTAGCCTTCCCATTCCAGGACAGAACTCTTGATTTTCTACCCTCCTCCACCCTGATTCTCTTTAGTCTTCCTGACCTCGTTAGGTAGGTTGTACCATCAACCCAGGGTCTCCAACCAAATGTATGTGTTAATCATTGACTCTTCTCTTTCTCTTACTTCCTAGAGCCACTCTATTAGCAAGACTCCTTGTTTCACCTTTGACTTTTTCTAGAATCTGAGCCATTCTCTCCAAGTCTACAACCTCCACCCTGTTCTAAAGTCTGGCAATGTCCTCTTATCTCATCTCTCTGCTTTCCATTTTCCTCACAGCAACCTGAGTAATCATTATAGAACACAAACAAAATCATATCACTTAATTTGCTGAAACTCTTTAAATCCCCGTCTGTACATAGAATAAAGTCTCAACTCTTTATCAAGACCTCCAGGCCCCACTTTGTTGGGCCCCCGCCCAGCTCTCCTAGTCGATGCTGTTCCTAGACAGTGCTATTCCTAGAACATCCCAAGATCGTTTTATTGTATAGGCTCAGCCCATAGATTCTTATGAGGCCTTACTCTTGTCATTCATTCATTCATTCAACTAATATTTACTCAGGTTCAAAAAATATAGCAGGCAGTATCTTCAGCACTGGAATTGTCATATAAAATGTCTCCTCCTCAGAAAGGCCTTTCCTGAAACTTGTCATCATTTATCTTACTTTTTTCCCCCTTATCTTGCTTTTTAAAACTTATTATTATTATTGAACTTATTATTACATAAAATTGCATCACTTTTTAAAAACTTTTCTTTTCAATAGAATGTACATTCTTCAATTATAAAATATGCTCCAGGAGCATAAAGTAATCCAATCTTGAGCAACTCACCAACAGGGAAGAGAAGGGTTTCAATATTTTAATTATGTTCAAATATGTCACTATTAGCAGATGAAATGTGTATGTCTGAGATACCAGAAAATAATGATGGTATTGTTGATTATTAAGGAGTAGGGAGCAGGAGTTAATTTATTGAGGTAGGCAATTTATTACTTGCCATACCCTATTTCTTGCGCAGGTTCATAAAAGGAATTAAATAATCAAAATTTAAGGAAATATAAAAAAAGACATTGAAGTACTTCCTCAGTGTCCTTGGACCAGTAGCTGGGGAAGGGTGGTTTACTCCATTGGTCTTTAGACCTAGCTGCAAATCAGAATCTTTTGGGGATGAAATTCACTGGCCCCATCCCTGGAGATTCTGATTCTCTAAGGCTGGCATGGACCCTGGGAGTCTCAATGTTTTAAAGAAACTTTGCCAGGGCATTCTGATGGTCAGCCTTACCTGGAAACCACTGGGCAAGTAACATGGACATCCTATATGTTTTTACTAGGCTAACAAAGTATTTGAATAAAGTGGCCAAATGGGTTGCTTTAGGTTGGAGGTTGGACATTGTTGATATGGAACTTCCATTTTTTTCCCCATGGCCACATACTAAACCTTGAATTCAGTGCTACAAGGAATCCCTAGGTTATGTTAGATCCATGAAGAAAAAGTGAAATCTTTGATTATATCTGTATTTTGAACATTTGCCTTTTTTTCAGAATAACTTTAGAAGCAAAAAACCCAAAGCAACAGGTCCCACGATGGAGCCTGCTACACTCTTTGAGTAGTGAAATGCAAAAAGCTGAGTGGTGACATTCACCTCTCTGTTTTCTAACACAGAAAACTGACCCCTTAGTTCCAGTGTATCTGTGCTCAGTACCTACTATCTTGGAACACTAGTTCATTTGATTATACTCAGAGATGTTCCAAGAACAATTGCCATGATTAAATACATCTAATGGATTTAAGAATCCTATGAGGAAATAAGACAAAACTCTCACGCTAGTCTTTTTTAACTGGGAGTTTATTCTCCACTGGGATGAAAGACAAATGCAAAACAGAATTCTTTAGCCTACAGCATGCTAGTTTTTGTTGTCCTAAACTCTTTCATCCCCCAGTAGCATTTGCTGATTATATTTATAAGGTACAAGTAATTTTGAACTCACAGTACATTTGAGAAGTAAACCTAATGAGCATGTAAACAGCTAATTGCAGTGTCAGGGAAACTTACTCAATACATTTCTAATACTTAAAACTAAAGTTTTCTGAACTATGGATTGGCAAAGCAGCATAAGGATTTAGTTTTAAGGGGCTGGATGAAAACTTTATATTACTGTAAAATGGAGAGAAATAAAAATTTTTCTTAAGTTACCTAGACATTTTATTTGAAGCCATGTTATTCAAAAGCTGCACCTATAAATCCAGAACATGACCATGAATCTAGGTGCAATGGGGTGGGAGTTTAATTACAAAAAGTCCTCCTTGACAATGTATTGATATACTAAGCTGTCAGTAATAATGACCAGCTGAAGGAATTTCTGTAGGCCTGATGGTTAATCGGAAATGCAAATGTCAACATTAGACAGCCTGATTTTCTATAAATTCATTGTAGCTGGGAAGAAGAATTGTTAGAAGCTGGAATTCTCCTACTTCTATCTAATATATGCAAATACTTTAAACTCATTCCTCAGTTCAGAAGGCAGCAAATGAAAATCATGCTTGTCATTCCTCATTCTAGTCTTCAAGGGGAACTGTTTTTCCCTCCTAGTCCTATGTCCCTCTTTGATATTCCATCATTCACCTCAAGAAAACCTCAACAGGATTCCTCAAAACAAAAATAGCAGCTTCGCAAAGAAAATTTAACTGGCTCATCCCACTGTTGCTTTTTATAGGTTAAAACATGAGACTAATTTACATACTACTGAATAATTAATAAAAGGTATAGCAGAACAACTGACAGAAAATACGAATAAATACATGAAATTACACAAGATAGCCCTTCATAGACTAAACATAAATGAACTGTCAACAAAAGAACATTAGAAGCAACAGGCTAATTTTGGCCAAAATAAAGTCCCTTAGCTAATATTTCAATTTTTGAAAATCAGGAGTAATAAATGGGATAAAACAGACTATAAAGAACTATAATACAAAGTGGTAAATACTTTATTGCAATAAAGCATGGGGAAGTTCAAAGATGAGAAAGATCACCCCTCAACCACCAACCCCAAACCCCACTCTGTGTGAATGGTTCCTGACAGAGGTATAATTTAAGACGAACCTGAGGTGTAGCCAAGTTTTAGCTATATACAGTCAAATGTGGGAAAGGCACTTCAAGCTAACAGAACATGATCAAAGGCATAAAATGAAGAAAGTGAGGAAAATGTGTAAAGAATAGTAAATAGTAGTAGTTCCTTTGTTTTGTTTTTGATTTTGGCCTTAGAAAATGTGTCCAGAAGTATATAAGCTTAGATAAAGCTTTTGGGAAAGTAAATTATAGGCAGGTTGCTGGGGAATTTGAACAGCAGATTAAGAACTAAGGAGACAAAAAAGAATCATTGAAAAAAAAAAAAAACCTTGGATACAAAGAAGTGATGTAATTAGCACTTATTTTGGGAAGAGTCACCTAGCGGCAATATAGGCTGGGATGGAGATGAGAATCAACATAAGGACCTTGTTTAATGTGTCTTGATATTTTTCAGGGAGATTAATAGAAATTTCTGCTTAAAAACTATCTAGAATGAAATAAAGGCAAGTTTCTGAATTTAATTATTCACTAAGAAATCTTGGGCATTTGACCATTTAAACCTCAGCTTTTCCATTTGAAAATGGGAGCAACAATGTCTTTCTCTAACCTCTAAAATCTTATTTGTGTGAAACTATAAAAGGCCCCAAATGGCTAAAGCAAACTTGAGCAAAAAGAGCAAAGCCTGAGGCACCACATTATGTGACTTCAAGTCTACTACAAAGCTATAATAATTAAAACAGCACAACACTGGCATAAAAACACATAGACCAATGGTACAGAATGGAGAGCCCAGAAATAAATCCAGACATTTACAGTCAAGTGATTTTTGACAAGGACGCCAAGAACGCATGTTGGAAAAAGGACAGTTTCTTCAATAAAAGGTGGAAAAACTGTATATTTACATGCACAAGGATGAAATGAGACCCTTACCTCACACCATATGCAAAAATCAACTCAAAATGGAGTAAATACTTAAGCATAAGATGTGAAACTGTATAAGTAGTAGAAGAAAACAAAGTAAAAATGCTCCATGACGTTGGTCTGGGAAATAATTTAAAAAAACGTATGGTCCCCAAAGCACAGGCGACAAAAGCAAAAATAGACAAGTGGGATTACATCAAATTATAAAGCTTCTACAGAGCAAAGCAAACAATCAACAGAGTAAAGAGACAAGCCATGGAACGGAAGAAAATATTTGCAAGCCATACATCCAATAAGAGGTGAATATTTAAAATATATAAGGAACTCAACTCAATAGCAAGAAAACAACCCAATTAAAAAAGGAACAGATGACCTGAGTGGACATTTCTCAAATGAAGACATAAAAATGGCCAAGAGGTATTTGAAAATACGCTCAACATCACTAATCACCAGATGAGAGCAAATTAATACCAGAAAGAGACATTATGTCAGATCTGTTAGAATTGCTATTATCAAAAACACAAGAGATAACAAGCCTTAGTGAGGATTTGAAGAAAAAGAAACCCTTGTAAGCTGTTGCTGGGAATATAAATTAGCATGAACATGATCAAAACCAGTATGGAGGTTCCTCAAAAAAGTATAAATAGAACTACCATATGATCCAGAAATTCCACTACTGGGTACATATCTAGAGAAAATGAAATCAGTATATCGAAGAGATATCTGCACTCCCACATTTTTTGCAGCATTATTTTTACTAACCAAGATATGGAAACAACCTAAGTGTCTATTGACAGATGAAAGAATAAAGAAAATGTGGTGTGCATACACAATGGAATACTATTTATCCTTAAAAAAGAATAAGCATAACGTTTTCAAAGTTCACCATGTTGTAGAATGTACCAGTAATTTATTCATTTACCCAATAATATTCTATTGAATGAATATGCCACATTTTATTTAGTTATTATCAATTATTGGTGTTTGAGTATTTTCTCCTTCTTGGCTGTTGTAAACAATGCTGTTATGAACATTCATGTGTATGTTTTAATCTAAATTTTCATTCCCAAGAGTAGAATTGCTAGGTCATATGGTAACTCTACATTTAAACTTGTCTCAAACTCCTGGTGTTAAGCAATCCTCCCACCTTGGCCTCCTAAAGTGCTGGGACTACATGTATGAGCCATCACACCCCACCCTATGTTTCAACTTTTGAGTAGCTGCCAGACTATTTTCCAAAGCAGCAGCACCAACTTCCATTCCCACCAGCATCATTTGAAGATTCTACTTTTTCTACATTCTTGCCATTTGTTGTTTCCAAAATTTTTTACTGGAGCTATTCTAGTGGATATGAATTGGTATCTCACTGTAGTTTTGACTTGCATTTCAGTAATGGCTAACAATGAGCATCTACTTATGGGCTTGTTGACCATTTGTATATCTTCTTTGGAAAAATGTCTATTCAGATCCTTTGCCTACTTTTCAAACTGGTTGTGTTTTTATTGTTGAGTTTCAAGAGTTCTTTATATATGATGGATATAAGTCCCTTATCAGATACATGATTTGTAAATATTTTCTCTCATGTTATGGGTTTTTTGCTTTCTTGATGGTATCATTTGAATCACAAATATTTTAATTTTAAAAAAACTCCAATTTATCTTTTTTTTCTGTTTTTTCTTTTGTGCTTTGGTGTTGTGTCTAAAAAGACTATGCCTAGCCCAGGTTCATCAAAATTTACTCTTATGTTGTCTTCTAAGACTTTTATAGTTTTGGCTTTAACATTTATATTTATAACCCATTTTAAGTTAATTTTTGTGTATGGTGTGGTCCAACGTTATTATTTTATATGTAGATATCCAGTTGTCCTAAAACCATTTGTTGAAAAGACTATCTTTTTTCTTCATGGAATAACGTTGGCAGCCTTGTTGAAATCAATTGACCACAAATAGTTCTATATCTGAACTCTCAAGTTTGCTCCATTGTGGCACCTCATTCTGGTGCCACAATGTCTTGATTGCTTTAGCTTTGGAGTCAGTCTTGAAATTGAGAAGCGTGTCTTCCTACTTTGTTCTTCTTTTTCAAAATTGTTTGTCTTTTCTTGGTCCCTTACATTTCCATATGAATTTTAGATCAGCTTGTTAATTTCTACAAAATACCCAGCTGAAATTTTGAAAAGAATTGCATTGAATTTGCAGATAACATTGGGTAGTATTCCTATCTTAATATTATGTCTGCTAATTCACAAACATGGGTTGTCTTTCCAATTGTTTGGATTCGTTTCAAAAATGTTTTGTAGCTTTCAGAATTCCAGTTTTATATGTCTTCTGTTAAATTCATATCTAAGTATTTTATTCTTTTTCATATGATTGTAAATGGAATTGTTTTCTTAATTTGACATTCAGAGTATTTCTAGTGTATACAAACATAAATGACTTTTTAATATTTGTATCCTAAAATCTTGCTGAATTTGCTTATAAGTTCTAATAGTACTTTAGTGGATTATTTAAGATTATCTATATACAAGATCATGTTATATACGAACGGAGTTAGTTTTACCTTTTCATTTCTTATCTGGATGCCTTTTATAGCCTTTTCATGCCTTTTTTTTTTTTTTTTTTGGCTAGAACCTGTCGAATAATGTTTAATAGAAACAGCAATAAGAGTGTCTTGTTCCTGTTCTTAGGAGGAAAGCATTCCATCTTTTACCATTAAGTGTGATCTTGGCTGCTGTTGATTTTTAATAGATGTCCTTTATTAGGCTGAGAAATTTCTAGCACATGTTGTTTTTATAAGAAAAATTACTTAAACAACAAGCATGCAAATGAATAAATATTTGATGAATAAATTGGATTTCATGGCTTTATTCTCAAAGCAGATCTGATACCACCCTGAACCCCCAAAAAGAAATCAGTTGAATTCTGATTCTCGAGAAAGTAAATTGAAAACTTTAAGCCTTCCATTTTACCCAATTTTGTATGATTCCTTCTAACCAACCCTGCTACCTCTTTTATTTGTCTGTTATCCTGATCTTCATTATAGCTGCAGTAACTTTTAATGATATAATTCCTGTCTCTAATGATCGCTCTAATGCTAATGCCTAGCAGTTTCTTTCACATCTTTCATTATAGAAGACTGATAAGCTCCAGGTGAAGACCCAAGGCAGTTTCTTCAGAAAGTAGAAGTAGTAGCCATTAATGAGGCTTAGCCATTTCAGGAAATGATAAAAACTTGATCAAATGGAAACCCCAAGGAGACTATCTTCCAGTAGTTTGTAACAGTCTCCACTAACAATGAGAATTCAATTATTGGAAAAGTTACACCTATGGATATCATTAAAACATCAGACAGCTCATTTTAAATAAATCCTGTTGCTAAAAATATATCCACTTATGTAAAGAATGGGGGCTGAGAAAATTGCTGTATCAACAAGATTGCCCAACGTCAATTGGGTAATCCATCTCTCTCTTTCTCTCTCTCTCTCTCTCTCTCTCTCTCTCTCTATATATATATATATATACACACACACCCACACACATACACATATATTAACATATATATATATTTTTTCTATATACTCTTGTAGCTCATAATCCTTTCCACATTTCTATTCATTTACCTGGTGCTATTCAATAAATAGAAGCCACTATTTTTTTGTATAACAAATCCTATTTGAGATGAGAAGATGTAAATATTTTGCAAAATTCGTTGGAATGAGTCAAAACAAAGGTCCTAAATGAAACACTATGGCCACAGGAATTTGGAGAGGAGGGCAAGGGGCAGCTATCTTCTTTTTTTTAAATTTTATTATTATTATACTTTAAGTTTTAGGGTACATGTGCACAATGTGCAGGTTTGTTACATATATATACATGTGCCATGTTGGTGTGCTGCACCCATTAACTCGTCACTTAGCATTAGGTATATCTCCTAATGCTATCCCTCCCCCCTCCCCCCACCCCACAACAGTCCCCGGTGTGTGATGTTCCCCTTCCTGTGTCCATGTGTTCTCATTGTTCAATTCCCACCTATGAGTGAGAACATGCAGTGTTTGGTTTTTTGTCCTTGCGATAGTTTGCTGAGAATGATGGTTTCCAGTTTCATCCATGTCCCTACAAAGGACATGAACTCATCGTTTTTTATGGCTGCATAATATTCCGTGGTGTATATGTGCCACATTTTCTTAATCCAGTCTATCATTGTTGGACATTTGGCTTGGTTCCAAGTCTTTGCTATTGTGAATGGGGCAGCTATCTTCTTAAACATGTTTTCTTCTTCTTAAACATAATATAGAGTTTTGTGAGACAGCTCTACTAAGTCATAAAATAAACTGTTTTCTTGTTCTCTGGATTGTTTACTAAGTGTAAAGTAAAGCCTTAAATGATTTTTAGAAAATTACATTTGAGGTTTGGACCAAGAAAATAGGAATTGAGATTGTTGAGATAGGCATTTTAGCAGTTAACAAATTTCACCTTCTTAATGTTGTCCTAGCTAAGATTAGTAATACCACCTATCCAAAGAGTTTATTTCCAAGCAGGAGTCATGCAACCTTTCAATTGCTAGATGATATAGAAAAAGCAAATAATTTTGAAATATTGGAATTACCCTCCCTGAATAACAACAAAAAGTTCTTTCTAGTAGCTGTCTAGAAAATCCCCAGCCAACATCACAATTAGTTGAGACAAAGTAACTAGAAGGAGATTTCTAAACATAAATGATCAAGATTAGAGATGGCAGCAGTCCTAATTTACATTTGCAACTAATACACAGTTGTGGCTTTAATGCTGTATGTGCAAGCCCAATCAGCAAAACACAAAAGGCTGCCTTCAAGGTGGATTAGAATATTACTTTTTAAAAAGATAAGAACTGGGCTTCCTAAGCAAGTGATCTTTAGATAGGATTCAGAGGGCCTATGAAATTGGATAAAAAAGCTATTACATTATTAGTTCACCAATTATAACTGAAATTAACTATTTTCTTCAATTATGAATTCAGGACAATAATCCACGAAGTATTAACAAGATCTTTGACTATGGTCAATAGAAACTGCAGATTATTTTACATCATTTTATATTTGTGAATATCTCAAAATAATTTACTACTTTAAAATAACAGTGGCCTTTAGACATAGAATAGACTTTTATGTAAAACGGAGAAAGAACACATTTAATATACACCACAAATTTAGTTTTTTAAACATTTTGATAGCTATTGCAATATAATTTTTGCAATTAGATATACATTTTCTTTTATTAATTTAAAATTATTTATCTGAAAAGTGATCTTTGGGTATCATCAGACTACCCAGGTGTGGAGAACACACATAAGAACCTCTGGAGTGGAGAGAAAAGGAAAGGAGGCTGTTTACGTATACTGCTTGCCTACACAAAAGGGAGGTGCCACACACTGCGCCTTAGGTCATCTACTATACATCTGCATGGCTTTCTTATCTCTTTGCATCTCTCCTTCATTCCTTCCAGGTGATGGTAACTGAGAATTACCTTCCACTAATTGAGGATCAAATTCAACATCCTGAGTCTGTTTTTATCAGAGAAGATGCTCTCAAAATTGCAAGACACTTAACATTTACTCCAGTTTAAACAGAAAGGAAAATGAGCAGCTCACATGACAAGTCCAGAGGTGGAGCAGCTTCAAAAGGGAGGTGAGAGAGCTTTGGTTCTGCTCCTCCAACTCTCTGAGCTCTTCTTTCTTTCCTGGGTGTGCTTCAACCTCAGGGACAGCAAGAGGCCTCCAGTGATTCTGACCATCGTGCAGATACTACAATATCAGCGAGGAAAAAGGGGAGCATCTCTCCCCATATTTACCAGTTAGAAGCAAGAAAATGTTTCTGAGAGCCTCCTGTGGAGACTTCTTCATGTCTTACTGGCCAAGACTAGATAATATTCTTATATCTAAACCAATTGTTGGCAAGGAGACTCTGAGCCTCATGATTGCCTTGGACTAATCTTTGAGGACAGAATGCACATCATAGACTCAATCTCAATGATCCAATAACTTTCTTCTAGAAGCACAGTCTAACAGTGCTTTTATGAAAGTGCTGATACTAAAAATTACACAAATAAGTACAAGATATTTCCACTTTTCTCCCATTGGATTATATCTGTTTATCTTTGAGAAAATACCTCAGGCTTTAAGTCACAAGCTTCTAGATGAGAATCATAGCATGAACCCATTTGTGGCCTTATGAGGTGCTCTAAAGGTGAATGCCATGCTGTGAAAAAAAGGCCAACTCCTCTGATGCTGCCAGACCTCTTTCACTGTTCTCCCTGACATACAAATCTTGCTGATAGAGAAGCTGCCAAAATCTGCCAGCCCAACTCTAAGACTTATCAGGCAATGTTGGGTTGAATTCTCAGGTTTTCAACACGGTGGAGTATCTCTAATTTTCTCACTGAGTGTCAAAAAATTCTTCCAAGTGAGGGGATCTTAATACATTTTAATTAATATTAAATGTCTCTGCACTCCTAAGGGTGAAAAGGAGTATCTACATCTAACATAAAAAGCTGAGTTATATGACTCCAAATCATTTGGAATTTTAAATTTTAAAATAAAGACCAGTATGTTTATAAAGTTCTGGCCCATCCTGGTCTTGAAACCTCTTATCTCAGAATGTAAAATTTGAAAATGAATGAGAAATATGGTCTAGTATGCATACTACCTGAACATTTAAATAAAGATGATAAATGAGTGACCTGTCCTTAGGAGTAAAGAGAGAAACAAAGAGGAACTGGAATGGGCAACTGGAAAAGCATAGACTGTACTGTGTGAAGGTGTCCTGTAGAAGATTCAGTGAAGGGAGGAAGGAGCACTAAAATGTTTCAGGGCCTCCTTTGAAGCTGGGATATGGATGCACATGTACCTAAGGTGAGGACCCTACATTGCCTGCAGTGGGGGTAAAGGGTGAACTTTGAGGAAGGAAATTGCACTCGCTTCTCTGGACCTTTTCAATAATGCTAAGTCCAGACTATTAGATCTGGCTTGGGCCTGATCTCTTGGTGACAGTGGGAGACTACAATATAATGCTTATTCTGACAAGCTGATCCTGAATCTGGGAACCCCTCACACTTCCAGGTAAGCTCTTGCACCATTTATGTTTCTCCATAGCTGGCCAATAGGAGAACCAAGAGGAAAGGAACTTATGTTTTGGAGATGTGTGGTGATTGTTTCAAGTTTTGTGTCCTTAATACACTTTCTTCGGCCTCACTCTCCAGTAAGTCTCAATTCCCTCACTGGCTATCTTTTCCCAGATGAACTCCTAACTCTTTGCCATGCTAGGTTGAGCAGTGCTTTTTTGGGGTCTCATAACACTCTCCCTGTACTTGTTCAGAATTTATCTGGTATGTGTCTCTCTCATGCCAGAATGTGAGCTCTTCCAGGGCAAGCAACCAACCTTATTCATTTTTGTATCCAGCTCCTAACAGAGTACTCAGCACATATTAAGCACCCAAATAATGTTTGATTCATTGAACAGGAATTGCTCAAGCAATAAAATGAAGTTGCATCACTTTCCCAGGAATGTCCAGAGTGCCTTTCCAACCTATACCCCTGACCTCTTGGACTGTACAGGGAACATTAAGATGTTTCAGTGACATGTTTTAGTGGTCTGTCATAGGTATCTCTATGGAGCTTTTCCATAATAGTTCAGGAAAATGAAAAGAAAAATCCCTAACATTTCAGTTCCAAATGCGTCATCAAATCTACCAGGTTATTAATATGCAGCTAGCATGATGATCAGGCTTTAGTATTAAATATCATTATAATTTTTGTTCATTCTAAGGTCACCAGTATCAATCTCCCAATAAATCAAGTCAAATTTAATATATATCAAAGAACATGATTAATAATAATAAGGCACTATCAACTAATAAGGGTTCCAAATGTGAGTTTGAGATAATCTGTGACTGAGAAAATCCAATGAGAAGAAAATTATTTGAAAGTTATTTTCAACCTGATGGAAAAAAGAAGTGAGCTAAAATTACACCATCTATTATAAGATTTCAAACTCAAACATCTGAGTTCCTTTCGAAAGAAGGAAACTCAAAATGCATCCATCCTCTTAAAGAGTGAAAGGCATGAGATCTTCTAATCCTTCCCTGTCACTTAGTCTCCTCCACTCCTCCACAGAAGGCGGGACATGGGGCCATTAGGAACTGTTGTGGTGGTTTTAGGAAGGTGAGGGCTAAAGGCTTTGATGTGAGAAGTCAGGATTTCCTTGAAGCCATATTGGCTATTTTCTAGAAGGGAGGCATGCAGAGAAATCATGTGGCTTCACTGACAGGGAAGGACTGAGCTGTGGCAAGACACAGATGTTTGATAATGTTCCTCAACATGTGGGCTTTCTATGCTTCTGCATTTATACCCTCTTATCTGAGAGCCAAGGGACAAAAGCCACCCAGGGCTCCCTGATACAGTAATCAGGACCTCAAACCTGTCCTCTTTGGCTTTGGATATTTTGAATTCAGATATCTGAGATAAATCTACCTTTTTCAGGGGCTGCTTTTAGCTGGCAAAACAAATTCATGAAGATGGTATAATAGCTTAACCTTTTACCTGTCCGAGGAGTCATGTTTACATGGAGCCATAGATTTCAATACCTTCTTAACCCAATGATACAGTTAATGGTAGAACTGTCTAGAAACCCAGAGGAAGTGCTCTAATTGAGCAGAAAGGAATCCTTTACACCAGGGGACAATAAGTTAAAGTACATTCATCCAGGGGGTTGCTCAAAGCGTTCCACTGGGAAGAAAATGTAAGCATTTATATATATATTTATATTTTTGTTATCCTTTTAAATTTATTTGATAGTACATAATTTACTGGTTTAGTAGGGCACATTTAAGATTTAGAGATAAATTTGTACATATTGACGTGTGCGCTGTTTTTTCCTTTCTGATAATGATGTGCCTTGTTCCATTCAAACCTTGCTATTCTGATGACTTTCTACATTATTTCAGACTTCAAAAGGTTTTTCCATTCTGATTTGACTGCTCTAAAAGCCCTGGGCCTGGCTGTTTCCATTCCATTTCAGTAAATGTTTAAGGCATTGGACATGCAGCTATAAGGGCTGCTTTCTTTACTGCATAGAAAGAACACATGGCTGACTGAGCTAGGATATCTCCATTCTCAATGTGTTATAAGCCCAGCAATACTGATCTGTATAGAGATTCTGCACCAACTTACAGATTGAGCAATGCTGAAGTGGTTATGGTTTTTAGATGCATTGCCTACCAGTGCATGGTGCATTTCCTTCTTATGATGATGACTTTTTTTTCTTACTAACTTAAAGCCATCAGGTTGAAATGATCATCTTCTTTCCCTGGTAAAGAACTCCTGCCCTGTCTGTCTGCTTAGGGAATACAGTTAAAACCACTCAAAACAGAACTTCAATAGAATAAGAACACACATGTAAAACGTTTTAGAAAAATCTTAGATTCCAATTACAAAAGTACAGCGTGGAGATGAATCGAATTGAACATCTAACGGGCACAAATGCATCCTGACAAAGCAAGAGAAAGGCTCCCTGACTCTTGAAAATAGAACATGCCAGGATGTTGAAATAGTTTTCAATTTCAAGTCCTGTGCTGCCAAGGTTTTATAAAATATTTTCTAAAAAATACGTTACTAGCTACTTAAGCTATTCACTTTCTCCAGTAGCTTTGGGTTTATGAGAAGGCCAGAATAACTTAGAAAAAGGAAAAGACTCATCTGGGTCAAAGACTAACTATCCAGCAGAACAACGAAACAAAAGACGTGGGCATCTCTAGCAAAGCTCCAAAGGAATATTATGGATTAAACTTACATACAGAGAAGACAAAAATAAAATTCTCTTCTGCTTGCATTTCTTTTAGTGACAGAGAATGGAGTAAACCTTGTGTTTTCAAGAGACAGAGGAGAAATCAGCCTGCCACTATAATTTTCCACTTTATTTACAGATGATTATCTTGGGAGATCCCGTTGCATGTACTTCTTTTATCTTGTTACCATCTAATGGAATTCTGCCTGGATTCTTCCCTATGTCTGGCTTCAAAAAATTATATAAATTTAGAAACTTGATAGGTATTACTAACATTGGTATGACTGGGTCTTACCAGACTTGAAACTCAAATACGATCGAGGCACACGTACAGTTCCCAGAGTCCTAAAGGGTTTCTAGTCTCCTTTACTCCATGTGAATTCAAATCCCTTCCTCCCAAGAAATTCCCCCGCTCTAATTGAAAAGTCTTAACCACTGACAACAGTTTGGAGCCTTTCTCAGTTACTGATGGTTGGATATAAGGATAAATAAAAGGGTGGAGGGATATCATCATATCTGTGGCTTTATGGTTTTCAGAGCCTGGAAACAATCTCTGATTTCTTTCCTGGAGCAAGGCCTGAGGCCTGAGATAACTAACTCTGCTAAAGGGTTCATGTGAATTAAGAGTAAACAAAATTGTTCTTTAACCTCTGCAGTGAATCCAACCATTTCAAACTCAAATTGGCCACAAATATTAAAAGGAGACAAATGAAACAAGAGAATCAGAGAAACAAAGACATGGTCATCTAATGCAAGTCCTTAAGGATGCAGACTGCAGATGCCTGTGAGGCTTATGGGAGGTAGAGAGGCTTGTACTGAAAGTCCAAGACCAAAATATTAATATCTATGCATTACACAGTCCATTCTAATGCAGTTTGAGACATCATTTCATGTCATACCTGAAAGAGTCAATGGAGTAAAGGTGGGGCAGACTTGGGTGGAGGATGAGACTCGACACATTCTTTGCAGCCTTTTTACTATATTTCCAAGGACATCCTTTTCTGTCCTAAGTCATTCAACCATTGAGACATCTTAGGCTGATACATATTATTAATCTCTTTAGAATCAGCTTTCATACTGGTAGTATCGTGTGCCTATGTGTTTTCATCTAGACAGACCTATTTTAAAATCTTGAAAACCATCATTTACTAGATACCATATTAGTTATTTAATCCCTCTTTTCTTTTCTTGCTTCTCTTTTTAAAACAGAAGTAAAATATGCCCCTCAAAGTGTGCTAGGAAGGTTAATATTCATAAAGTAATTTATTATTGGACATTACTTTCAATGCCCCAAACAGCAATTACTTTTGCACCAACGTAGTAACTCAACTAAACATTCAGGAAATCCTTGTTCTTCCCCATCCTACCCTTTAACATCTCACAGATCCAAAGAGCCTCAGCATCTATCCCCACATACCCACCCCAATTAATTCTTTGAAACATAAATTCAAAAACCGAGCAGTCTTCTTTCTATCAGTGAAGTCCTATGACTGTGTCCATGTGTTCTCATTGTTCAGCTCCCACTTATGAGTGAGAACATGCGGTGTTTTGTATTCTGTTCCTGCGTTAGTTTGCTGAGAATGATGGTTTCCAGCTTCATCCACGTCCCTGCAAAGGACATGAACGCATCCTTTTTTATGGCTGCGTAGTATTCCATGGTGTATATGTGCCATATTTTCTTTACCCAGTCTATTGTTGACGGGCATTTGGGTTGGTTCCAAGTCTTTGATGTTGTAAATAGTGCCATAATAAACATACGTTTGCATGTGTCTTTATAGTAGCATGACTTATAATCCTTTGGGTATATACCCAGTAATGGGATTACTGGGTCAAATGGTGTTTCTGGTTCTAGATCCTTGAGGATTCGCCACACTGTCTTGCACAATGGTTGAACTAATTTACACTCCCACCAACAATGTAAAAGTGTTTCTATCTCTCCATATCCTCTCCAGCATCTGTAGTTTCCTGACTTTTAAATGATTGCCATTTTAACTGGTGTGACAATATTACAACCATTTTTCTAAGTAGTTAAATGGTGAATGAGAAAAGTCTCATTCAGCAATGTGATTTTAACGAAGGTACATTTTTTGTGGGTTAACTAGCATTTCTGTGTGCTTGATAATTTTTGGAAACACTTCAAAATTCTGTTAGATTTATTATATCTCATCTTTCGTTCCCACAGTACTGTGGTTTGTGATCTGGTTCCTGTCCAGCCTCAATTGTCACTCCTTCCCCACCTGCTTACGAAGCTGTAGTCACTTGGTTGCTAAGCACCGAGGCTCACACCTCACCCCACCTTACCTCTGTGTTGTTATGTGGTCTGTGCCATGAATCCTGCCTTCTGCTTATCTTTCTAGTGAATGTTGCATGTTCAGAAACTTTACTTATTGCTTCCCCTGTAAATCTCTTCCTCTTCCTCATCTCATCTCATTCCATTAAACATAGCTGTTTTCTCCTTCCCACTTCCATTGCACTGTGTCTACAGTAATAATGTGTTTAAAGTCTGACTTTTTCTCCGGGGAATAGGATTCATGAGGGCAGGTACTACCTTGTGTGTTTGGGCTAGTCTGCAGCCCAGGGAAGCTGATGCCTAGATATCAGGTGATTATGTGACTCTAACCCACTTGACTTAAAGGGAAGCTACCTAGAGATCCACTTTTCTTTTTTGGTGGGGAGGAGAGGTTAGTATTTTATTACTGTTATTATTATTAAATTCCAAATTTTATTTTAGATTCTGGAGTACATGGGCAGGTTTGCTACATGGGTATATTGCATGATACTGGGGTTTGGGGTACAATTTATCCCATCACCCAGGTAGTAACATAGTATCCAATAGTTTTTCAATCCTTGCCCCCCTCTCCTACTCCCCCCAATAGAGGTCCCAGTGTCTATTGCTGCTGTTTTTATGTCCATGAGTACCCAGTATTTACCTCCTATTTTTACATAAAAATATGCAGTATTTGGCTCTCTATTCCTGTATTAATTCACTTAGGATAATGGCCTCCAGCCACTCCATGTGGCTGCAAAGGACATGATTTTGGTTTTTTTAATGACTGCATAGTATTCCATGGTATATACATACTACCATTGATGGGTATCCAGGTTGATTCTATGTCTTTGCTATTGTGAATAGTGCTACAGTGAAGATATAAGTGTATGTGTCTTTTTGGTAGAACAACTTATTTTCTGTTGGACATATACCTAGTAATGAGATTGCTGTGTTGAATGGTAGTTCTAAGTTCTTTGAGAAATCTCCAAACTGCTTTCCACAGTGGCTGAACTAATTTACATTCCCATCGACAGCGCATAAGCATTCCCTTTTCTGCACAGCCTCACCAACATCTGTTGATTTTTGAGTTTTTAGTAATAGCCCTTCTGACTGGTGTGAGATGGTACCTCATTGTGTTTTGGATTTTCATTCTCAGATGATTGGTGATGTTGAGCATTTTTCCTGTGTTTGTTGGCCACTTGTGTATCTTATTTTGTGATGAGTTTTCTCATGTCTTTTGCTCACTTTTTAACAGGATTATTTGTTTTTTGCTTGTTCAATTGTTTAAGCTCCTTATAGATTCTGAATATCAGACTTTTGTTGGATGCATAGTTTATGAACTTTTTTATTATTGTTATACTTTAAGTTTTAGGGTACATGTGCACAACATGCAGGTTTGTTACATATGTATCCATGTGCCATGTTGGTGTGCTGCACCCATTAACTCGTCATTTAGCATTAGGTATAGCTCCTAATGCTGTCCCTCCCCCCTCCCCCGACCCCACAACAGTCCCCGGAGTGTGATGTTCCCCTTCCTGTGTCCATGTGTTCTCATTGTTCAATTCCCTCCTATGAGTGAGAACATGCGGTGTTTGGTTTTTTGTCCTTGTGATAGTTTACTGAGAATGATGGTTTCCAGTTTCATCCATGTCCCTACAAAGGACATGAACTCATCGTTTTTTATGGCTGCATAGTATTCCATGGTGTATATGTGCCACATTTTCTTAATCCAGTCTATCGTTGTTGGACATTTGGGTTGGTTCCAACTCTTTGCTATTGTGAATAGTGCCGCAATAAACATACGTGTGCATGTGTCTTAATAACATCATGATTTATAGTCCTTTGGGTATATACCCAGTAATGGCATGGCTGGGTCAAATGGTATTTCTAGTTCTAGATCCCTGAGGAATCGCCACACTGACTTCCACAATGGTTGAACTAGTTTACAGTCCCACCAAGAGTGTAAAAGTGTTCCTATTTCTCCACATCCTCTCCAGCACCTGTTGTTTCCTGACTTTTTAATGATTGCCTTTGTAACTGGTGTGAGGTGGTATCTCATTGTGGTTTTGATTTGCATTTCTCTGATGGCCAGTGATGATCAGCACTTTTTCATGTGTTTTTTGGCTGCATAAATGTCTTCTTTTGAGAAGTGTCTGTTTATGTCCTTCACCCACTTTTTGATGGGGTTGTTTGTTTTTTTCTTGCAAATTTGTTTGAGTTCATTGTAGATTCTGGATATTAGCCCTTTGTCAGGTGAGTAGGTTGTGAAAATTTTCTCACCTTTTGTAGGTTGCCTGTTCACTCTGATGGTAGTTTCTTTTGCTGTGCAGAAGCTCTTTAGTTTAATTAGATCCCATTTGTCGATTTTGGCTTTTGTTGCCATTGCTTTTGGTGTTTGATTTCTCTACATAATCCCATATTTCTTAAAGGCTGTTCATTTCTTAAAATTTTTTTTCATTTTTGTCTGACTACATTAGTTTGCAAGACCAGTCTTCAAGCTCTGAAATTCTTTATTTTGCTTGGTCCAGTCTATTGATAAATCTTTCTACTGTATTTTGAAATTCCTTAAGTATATTTTTCAATTTGAGAAGGCCCTATTGATTTATTTTTAAGATGTTTATGACGTCTTTCATTCCCCATATTGCTTTAGAAGTTTCTTTATGTTGATTTTAACTTTGTCTTGGATCTCACTGAGCTTTCTTACAATCCATGCTTTCAGTTCTTTTTTTGTTATTTCTTAGTTTTCATTTTGGTTATGAACCATTCTGGAGAGCTAGTGTGATTCTTTGGTGGTGTCACTGTATTCAGATTTATCATGGTGCCAGAATTCTTGGACTTGTGCCTTCTCATCTGCAGATGCTGGCCCTTCTAATTTTTGTACTTATTTTCATGTAGGTAGGATTTTTTTTCTTTCTTTCTCTGTAATAGTTTCTTCTGTTCCCTTTTTCTTTACCCCCTACCTAGGAGATGTGACTGTAGAGAATGTCGGGTAGGGTCTTTTGGCTTTGCTTCTATAGCCCTATGCACTTCTATCAGCATATTTTATATTGGGATGTGAGATATGACCCACAAGCCAGTAGATGACACTTATGAGTAAAAGCCTTCTACTCTTAAGTATACAGCAGTGGGTATACACTTGATCACTGTTTACTGGGAGAAGCTCTCTGTTGCTGCATGCAATGGCCTGATCCATGGAGTACAGAGGGATATGAGCTCACTGCTCAGCCTGAGTGAGGGGGCAAGATGGGCGGGGCCAGGTGAGGTAGGCCCACTTACAGGTCCCCCAGTGGCAGGTGCAAGCACCAATACCAAGGAGGAATTAGTGAGTGACCACCAAGTGCCCAGATGTATGCCTATGCATGGAGCTGGGAAACCTCCTCAATTCCAAGTTTTCTGCACAGGGAAGGGGGCAGCCTAAATTCCTAATGCAGGAGAGTGTGTGCCCCAGAAGCCTGGAGATCTACTTGGGAGTGAAACAGATAGGTCCCCACTGCACTACAATCTCTGCACAGGAAGGGAGGGACAGCTCAGGCAGCTGGTTCAGGTGAGCAGGGTGTTCTGAATGCCTGGAAATCAGTATGGGTTGGAGCAGAGTGGGCCCCACAGTACCATGATCTACACCCAGGAAGGGGAGACAGCTTAGGTTGCTCAACCAGGTGTGCAGGTACCCCAAATGCCTGAGGATCTGCCTGAGCATAAAGTGGAGTGGGCCCCCTTGTACCAGAATCTCTTCTCAGGAAGAGTGGGGTGAGGTGAGCCAGGGGCAGAGGGGTCCCCTGCACCAGAATCTATTATCAGGAAAAGGGAGGTAAGGTGATCCAGGTGAGCAGGTGCTCTGAATGCCTAGAGATCTGCCTGGGCATGAAGCAGAGAAGACCCTGCTCCACCATGATCTCCGCACAGGAAGAGTGGGGCAACTCAGGCTGACAATCCAGACAAGCAGTTGCCTTGGATACAGGGAGCTCTTCCTGGGCAAGTAGTGTAGAGGGCTACGCTATACCACAATCTGTGTCCAGGAAGGGTGGGATGTCTCAGGCTGCTGAAGCAGGTAAGCAGGTGCTCTGGATGCCTGAGGATCTGCCTGAGCTTGAAGTGGGGAAGGCCCCACTGCATGCGGATCTCTGCACAGAAAGGGTGGGGTAGGGCAGCTCAGGTTGCTAGTTCATGGGAGCGGGTGCTCTGAATGCCTGGGATTCTGCCTGGGCATGGAGCAGAAAGGACCCTGCTGCAGCACAATCTCAGGGGAGCAGATTGGGACACCCAGCAATGATATATGCAGACTGATTCCAGATTGCCAAGCTGGCTTGGCTGCAAGTTTCATCATCCAGGAAAAACTGTGTCTGTACCAGCTCTTCTCCTGTCCCAGACTGGTGATGGAGGAGAGCACAATTCCAGCGCCTACTGCTGAAGTGCTTTTCACAATTCTGGCTATGGAGGCCCCTCTCCCACTCCAGAGAAAGTACTCCAATCTCTGGCCCAAGACTGAAACGCTTACACAGCTATGCTGCCAGGTTAACAAAGAATGACTGACTTTGTATGTGCCCAGATTAAAAATGGCATCCTGCTCTCAATCCTGGGTCTGTGAAAATGCCTGCAACTTTTCCTGGTGTCTTTCTCTCATGGCATCTCTAAGCCTCTTCCCAAGTTAGCTCCAGGGCTTGGGAGAAACCAAGTGGTCTCGTTTGGCCCGGGTTGTTGAGATCTCCAGTGGGAAGGTGAGTCACAGAGGGAGGCTCTCTGCCTCTCTCATGCACTAGGGCTTCACTCATTTTTATCATCCAGACGCTGTCATGGGTGCTGTTTGCTTACATTCTCCTCCCCAGGATCTGGGGCGGCTTTCATGATTATAGGGGATTTCCATTTTCCTTCTTGAATTAAAGCTCACAGAGTTAATCATTATGTACTATCTTGCTATTTCCAAGTGGCAGAGACACACTAAAAGCCTCTAATCCACCATTTTGGAGAATAAATGCCTTTTTTTATTTTTGAGTTGGGGTCCTGCTCTGTCACTCAGGCTCTAGAGTGCAATGGTGTGATCATTGTTCACTGCAGTCTCAAACTTCTGGGCTCAAACAATTCTCCCACTTCAGCCTCTCAAGTAGCTGAAACTACAGAGGTGTGCCACTATTCCCAGCTAATTAAAAAAAAAATTTTTTTTTGAGATAGGGGTCTCAGTTTGTTGCCCAGGCTGGTTCTGAACTCCTGACCTCAAGTGATCTTCTCCCCTGGGTCTTCCAAAGTGCTAGGATTACAAGCATGAGCCACTACACCCAGCCATGATCCTTTTTTCATCTAACATAGGCTCTAGATGAGATAAACTGACAGTTACTACTATATTCTGAAAGTACATGTGGACAGTTTTATATGATGGTTGTTTCAGAAGTTACCTTTTCTGCCTAAACTGCCATCACATTGAGAGTTATGTCATCCCTCCTATACAGTACATTTTTCCCACTGCTAAGTAATGCTCCACAATGCATTGTAGCATCCAGTACAATAGCAGTTTCCATATGGCTCCTCACACATTTACTTCTATGCTCATTGGCAATTTAGAATGGCATTGTTCATTATATTTCAGCTGTCAGCCTGGCTGGAGCCTATCCAAGGATGTGTACTTAAACTGTCAGAAACTGAAAGGCTGACATTGGGCATGACTCATTACTGTGCAATAGATGTGAGAGAGCATTTCAGGGGAAAATCAGCTTTAATCAGTGTCAGTAGATGCCATGTGATTTTCCCAACACCGATAATGATGCATCAATTCAGAAATGACAGCTGCTGGACACCCGCTGTTGCGTCATTTATGCTCCTCTATGCCACCAGGTTGCAAACTCCAGTCACTGATCTCATTGGCTCCTGTTTTTAGAGGATCAACAGCAGTAACAACAAAGACATAAATAAGTATCCTTTCTAAATAATTTAGGTATGTAACCAGAAAGATTATCATGACTGTAACTAAATACTGGCCTTTATGTTCACAGAGAAGGTTCTTTGCTTACCTGCTGCTTGCATGGAAAAGTAAGATTTCCGGATTTTTGGAGATATTCCTAAAGGTAGCATCTCATGTGCTTTCTAATAGCTTATTTAAGTTTGGTACAATCCCTGTAAAGTAGATTGATATCATCATCTCCATTTTGCAGCTGAGAAATCTGAGGTTCAATAAAGTTAATAATTAAATCATTTGTCCCACTGAGAATGATTAAAAGTCAGGAAGGCTCAAACTAAAATGTTCTGCCTCTATGGCTTTCTAGAGAATTGATGACAAAAAAAGTTCTGGACCAAATCAATCAATAATCCAAATTGCAAATACTCCAAAGAGCTCTAGACAAGAACAGCCATCAAAATAAAGAAGCCAAAAGAAAAAAACTTTTACCAAAGGTTTTCCATTCTCCTATTATTGGCCCAAGAAATGGAAGCCATCTCCAGCTTTACACAAGTTACCACAGAAGCACCTTGACAAAGTCTCAAGAGCTGTATATTTTTCCATTTTATCACTACCATGGAAATACTGCCTGTTCAATTATTATCACGTTAGTTCCATTGGTACTTTCCCAGAAGGAAAGGGGCAGATATATCTCTGTTTATAATAGAGCTTTGTCAACAGATAATCAAACATTTCTTCTGATGATGAGCAAAGCTATTGTCTCCTCAAGACCCTCTGAGGATGCCACTAGGTAGACAAAAACCTGAGGAATTATGATGTTACACTATCACATCCTTGCCCCCAAGATAGTTAGTATGAAATCCTTCTTCCTCCTTTCACTATAACTTACTTTTTTTTCTCTTGCTATGCCTTAGTAACTCTGAGAAATGGAAAATCTGAATGCCACGGCTGTTCCCATTTACTGGGGGTTTTAAAGATACTTTCAGGAGGTTCCCAAAGGTCTTCAACTGTGTGTCTGATGGACTCCAGGACCTCTCAGACTTGTAAAGCTCCTTTCTTTCTATAGGCATATTTGGAAAGCAATAAATAATTTCTGAACACTTTGGCAAAGACTTAATTCTCACTAGGAAACAGCACAGGTACAAACCCACTCACTAAACCACAGAAGCCTGGCACACATTTGGTTTCTTTTTTTGTAAAACAAAAACAAAAAACAAAAAACAAAAAAAAATTGGACTGTGAGTCAAGCAATCAAGATAAGTTTATATATACAGTTGCTTCCCTTCAGCAGAAACATTTGGCAAAGTAGGTATCCTTGACATCTTTAGGATGATATGGAAAATTATCAGTTGCATGATAATGTAGTGTATGTATAGATTGTTAAATTGTAGCAAATATTTTGATCATGATATTAGAGGAAACTTTAGTGTATATTATATATCTCCAGGCTATATTAGAATATTCTTGTTTCTTGTTTCTTTTTAAAAATAAAACCTTTTGTTTCTGGCAAGAAACAGATACCTTACAAGTAGTTAGACTTTTAGGAAGTCATTTTTGTTACATTGACAAATATTACCAAGTTATTCTGAAGCAATACATCGTGTATTGGTGAGAATTGACTAATTAATGATAATAGGTTAATAATTACAAAAAGGGGTAATAATCAGTGGGTGCTGGGTAGATGGTTGATATACTTTTCAGTTGAAGCCCTTTAATTTTTTAAAGTATTTGAATTGGTTCTCAGAGAGTGTGCTTAAAATATATAAAAATGACTGGACCCCTCTGTAGCTCATGGCACCACTGGCAAGGCTTGCAGCTGACATAAGACACCAAATCTTGGGCTTTCCCTTTCAGAGAACAGGGAAACAGATGACGAATAAGGGAGTACCGCATGGTCACACGATTAATTTTATCGAATGGGATGTGAGCAGAAGTAATATGTTTCACTTCCTGGACAGAGGGGTTAAGAAATGAGTGTTCTTTCTTCATGTTTTCTTTCTGCTTCCACCAGTTGGTGAACATGAGTATGAAGAACTTGGAAACCATATAATCACTATGAATGGAACCAGAATATGAATGGGACCTGGGCATTTGAGTCACTAGGTAAAGAACTGCACGTTGACCTGGAACTGTCATCAGATTGTTATGTGAGTTTATAAATTTCTGTTATATACAGACACTAAAATTTTATTTTGTTTTGTTTTCATTAGAGCTGGTGTTACTCTAAGTAACATAGGTCAAAGCTCTGAAAAGTCATTGGTTTGCCCATTAAAATGAGTCAGGCAATCTGATAGCACCATGAGTTTTAGACTTAATGGTCTCTTGGTGATAAGCTCTGGCTGGCTGCAATTCTTCTCTCACCCACTAGAAAAATAGGTGACCTGGTGTCTGGAAGGTTAAAATGGCTAGGACAACCCTTCTTTAATTTTGCCAGCTTCAAGAATATCAGGAGAGTAAACACATTTCCTGTTTTCTGTTCTGCTAAAATTTTCAATACTGACTTAGAGAGTTTGGGATGATAGCTTCTCAAAATATAGATTATTAAATGTTTGAATGTCAATTTGTCCCATATGAATCATTTTCTTACCATATCATGACATACAAGAACATTAAAACAGCATAGGCAAATATTAAATATTTCATCAATGACTTGAATAATAAGTATATATTAATCAGGGCTCTCCAGAGAACAGAACCTACAGGCTATATAGGGATATATAAGAGAGGGTTTATTATGGGAATTGCCTGATATATTATGGAGGCTGAAACATCCCACAAAAATGTCTGCAAATTGGAAAAGCAGGAAAGCTGGTGGTGCAATTCAGCTGGAGTCTGAAGGCCTGAGAAGCCAAAAGGGAGCCAATGGTGTGACTCCCAATCTGAAGCTGAAGGCCTGACAACTGGAGGATGGGGGAGGAGAGACTGCTGGTGCAAGTCCTGGAGTCCACGGGCCAGAGAATATGGAATTCTGACGTTCTAGGCAGGAGAAGATGGATGTCGCAGTTCCAGAACAGAAAATAAATTTGCTCTTCCTCTACCCGTTTGCTCCATTTGGATTCTCAATGGACTGGATGATGCCCTCCCACATTGGTGAGGGTAATCGTCTTAGTCTACTGATTAAAATACTAAACTCTTCTGGAAACACCCACACAGACATACTCAGAAATAATGTTTCCTAGCTATCTGGATATCCGTTGTTAACCCAATCAAGTTAACAACTAAAATGAACCATCACAGAGTGCATGTTTTTCAAAGTTGCTACAGAGACCAAGATGAAAGGGACAGGTAATACAACAGAAGAGAGAATATTTCTTTTGCTCTCATGCTTCCAAACTATTTCCTATGTCATATTTGACCTCAAATATCCTTGTCCTTTTTTTTTCCCTCTAGTTAACTCCTATAGGTCTTTCAAAATTCTCACTTCCTCCAGGAAGTCTTCTCTTCTTCCACCCGTAGTTGATTTATATTTATTTTCTCAGCGCTTTCTTAGTGTCTGGGCATGTCTCTATTTTTGTACTCACATATAGCCCCATATTTTGATTACATTTATGGGTTTTTTTTTGGTCTGGTCATCTATAATTTTTTCTTATGGCAGACACTTTATCTTATTCAATGCTGTATCTTTAAAGTCCAGCATTTTGATTATTTTATTTATGTCCTGTCTTTTTCTATTTATTTATTTATTTGAGATGGAGTGTCACTCTGTCTCCAGGCCGGAGGGCAGTGGCGTGATCTCGGCTCACTGCAACCTCTGCCTTCTGGGTTCAAGCGATTCTCCTGCCTCAGCCTTCTGAGTAGGTGAGACTACAGGCACAGCTAACTTTTGCATTTTTTAGTAGAGACAGGGTTTCACCATGTTGGCCAGGATGGTCTCGATCTCTTGACCTTGTGATCTACCCACCTTGGCCTCCCAAACAGCTGGGATTATAGGCATAAGCCACCGCGCCTGGCTATATCCTGTCGTTTTCTAAGACTAGTTTATGTTGACTGGTATCCTCAATGAACGAAAGACCAAATCAGTACATTTTTAAAAAATCAGTAATCACAAATGATAAACTCAAACAAGCAAGGTAAAATAAAAGTGGTATCAAGGTAAATTTTCTACTTTTTTAAAAATAATAAACACAAACAAAGTGGAAACAAAAACAAAAATATGCTCTGTTGCAAATAAAAATATAGGATTCATGGCTTTTCAAAAATTAATGTAAAAAATATCTGAAGTTTTAGCGGACCACAAGTTTGGAAGGAACCGAAGAAGAGATGCTGCATAAATACAAGCAGAGGGGCCTGATTAGAACAGAGGATAGTGCAATATGCTCTCTAGGGTGAGGCTACATATACAGTATTCTTTATAATGACAGGTGCCAATACTCAAGAGGAACCGGAGGATGCCCAAAAGACAATGAACAAGTCAGTGATGAAGATAGATCTAGAAATATCTTTCAAATACCCAAAGGCTCTCATGTACAAAAAGAAGTCAAGTTACTCTGATGAATGATATATGTACAAACTGAGGCAAATGCATATAAGTTGCAGAAGATCGGTTGTGCAGTTTTGGAGATACATGTTCCAATAATAAAGAATTTTCAAAAATATTAAGGGCTACTTTGGGAAGTTTGTGGAGTTTGGAGAAAGGCTGAATTGTTTTTCATCAGAGTTGTGATAGAAGAGATTCCTGCCTTAGGAAGAAGGTAAATACTACAGACAGAATGTCCCCTCTTCCTAAATTCATATGTTGAAACCTAATCCTCAATATTACTGCATTTGGAGGTGAAATTTCTGGGAGGTGATTAGGTAATGAGAGTGGAGCCCTTATGAATGAGATTAGTACCCTGAATAAAAGAGACCCTTGATGGCACTCTTACCCCTTCCCCTATGTGAGATCATAGTGAGAAGAAAATCCAACTGTGAATAAGGAAGCAGGCCCTCACCAGGGCCAGAGATGAGTCTACTGGCATCTCGATCTTGGACTCAACAGCTTTCAGAACTGTGAGAAATACATTTCTGTTCTTTATAAGCCACCTAGTCAATGAGCCACCTAGTCAATGGTGTTTGGTTTATAGCAGCCTAAACAGACCAAGAAAGTAAACCATAAAAATGTGTCATCCTCTAAAACCTGAATATTCCAGATTGTCTACATTGAATGAGACTAATCATATCTTACTCCAATGTGTGCATAAAACTATCCTATTTTACCTGTATCTCTTTCCTTCTTCTCCTTCCTTCTCTTCCACTTTTGCCTCCTTCTTTTGTCTTTCATCTTTTCCTTCTTCTTCCTTCTCACTAACAATCCACCTAGCAGCTACCATAGGTCAGGCAACGTAGTAAGTACTGTGTGTTCAATAATGAGCAAGTTAGACAAGGTTGCTGCCCTTACAGAGTTTGCCATCTAATGAGAAATACAGACAAGTAAACAGGTAAATACAATGCATATTGTAAAAGGTGATGAAAGGGGATTTAGAGAGTGCTTATTAACCCAGGGCATAGAGTGTTTGAGGGAAGCAAAGTCAAGTCTGCAGACCTCTTGGAGCAAGCCCAGCAATGCAGGCATTGGTGGCATTGACACAGCAGACCCCGTGTAAGATGCATTCATCTGGTTCTTTCTATTGATATTTTTCCCAATATTCTTCAAGCACTTTCCAAACTTACTTTTCAATCATCAAATGTCCCTGTGAGAGGGAGAAATATCATATCCTTTTATATCCATCTGATAACTGTCAGTGCTCAACAGGTGAGTTAGGAGGTGGTGGGGGATAGAGAGACAAAGAGAAAGAGAGAGAGAGAGAGACAGAGAGTGAGAAAGAGAGAGGAAAATTACATAAGTTTCCCAGGAGATATTGTCTCTTGTGACAAGTTGGATTTTAATTTCAGGGCTGGGTATAAGCTAGCCTTGAATGCATAATGGCTAACATGATTGCCTACTGAGCCACCGTCAATCGAGATTTGAAACTCATTATAGTAAATTGCTTTGGGATACCTTGAGCATGAAAAATGCAATAAAAAACAAAATATGTTTTGCAAAGAAGGTGGTAAAACTATAAAGACATTTTTAGAGCTTGCCTCATGGAAGTGAGATGCCAAAGACAATACAGGGGACCCTGACTCTGCCCATGGAGAACAGTAGTATCTGTTGAAAAGAAGAGAAAAAAGATGAAAATAGCTTACTGTGGTCTCTGAGGAACAACAAGGGACTAATTAACTGAACTGGTCTCAATACAGCAACCTTTATTACTTATTGTCTATTAAGATGTCTCTACCAGAAGCCAGTGATGACGCATGCTAATTGCATGCTATTTGTGTCGACTATCATGCTCTCCATAATGATCATTTGTTTCTACAAAATTGCTACATGTCAACACTTCAACCAAAGAGTTCGGTTAAGGCACAAGTGACCTCTACTAGGCATAATTTCGGTTGGTTTTCATTCTTTGTCAGTCTGTCAAGGAAAGGCAAATAATCTGGCCAGCATAACAGGGAATGACATTAATTTAGTACTAAAAATGTATTACAGATTTTCTCCTCCTTATTCTAGCTGAATGGCATTCCCACCTAACTGCAAGAAGACTCTTACTAAAATAATTTTTGAAGCATTTATTTTAATTGGTCATGAGAGAGAGATGTTGTGTTTTTTGGGAATAAAATCTCTACTAGGATCTATGATTGGCCTAGGATCATTCCAATCCAAAATGAATAACTTCACCTAAAAGCATGATATTTGTTGTAATGAAGAAAGAAGTAGGTAAGAGTTCAAGGGTACTGGATTTCAGTTCCAACTCTAACTAGATGAGAGATCTTGAGTAAATCATTCTCTTTGATTTGATCTTTCCTCATCTAAAAAAATTTGGAAAATCTGTTTGCAGGCTTCATATTTCTTTATCTCATAATTTTGGGGCTCTCTGAATTTTTTCTTTATAGCACTTATGGTTGTATTTGTACTATTATTGTGTAATTCTTTGATTCGTAACTTTTTCCCCCATTGATGCACCATGAGAGCAGGAATCGTGTTTAATTTTCCTCAGCGTTTCAGCTCCAGCTTCTTGTATAAGTGTCTTGTACAAAATAGGTAGTCAGTGAATACTTCTGGAATCGATGAATAGATAACAACAGTTTAGGCTAGATTCTATTATTTCGAGTCTTAGAAATAGCATTCCCTCAAGACTTATTGAATAACCCAATCTACACATGACATCTCTAAATTTCCAGGGCAACTCATCTATGTTTGTTTTAGAGAGCTTAAACTCTTCCATCTTCCATTATAATTATTTATGTAAATGCTAAGCCTCCTGTCTAGGACTCTGCGAGATGCCCTTAGCGACTGCATTTTGTCTTATATATAATAGGAATTCGATAAATATGTGTTGAATTTAAGAGAGTGTCTGTGCTTTATTTACCTTTATATCTAAAGGCAATAGATGTTTTATAGTGTTTATTAAAGTTGGTGATATTTCACTTTTTTGTCAGGGATCTTTAGACTATAAATAACAAAGTTCAACTCAAACTGGCTTAGCCAATAAGACTGTAACTTATGACTCACATAACTGGAACGTCCAGGTAGGCTTCAGAAGGGTTAATGCTATCATTGAAGTCCCAACTTTCTCTCGCTTCTCTCTCCCTTCCATAATTTGTGCACCTTCCTAAGAGTGTCTGCTCTTAAGATGACTGCTAGCAGCTTCCTAGAAGTATATTTATTTTTAATAGTCCTCACAGTGTGCTAGGTGCAGTTTTCAGTGATTAATAAGTATTAATTATTATTAATACCACAAACAAATGCCATGGGTAAGAATTATTATTATCCCTATTTTGCATATGATATTAATAACACTGAGGACGAGAGAGATTAAATAATTTGCTAAGATCATACAGAGTAATCATGATTTAAACTCAGGTACTTTTTGTCTCCAAAGTTTCTGCTCCTAACCACTATACTTCCTCATTCAATACAACAGAAATAAAGCTTCTTTATTATTAAATACCAAAACATAAAGCAGAAAAAGCCTTCCCAAAAGAACTAAGCAAATATCTCTTTGCACTTTATTGGCCTGGTTAGATTAACTGCTCATTCCAGTCACCTTATAGCGAGTGGTATCCATGTTAGGATTGACTTAAATGTATTAGGACTAAATTCTGGAGCAGAGTGATGTGAAAATCTTATGGTCTGAGTAGAACAGGGCAGATATCCAAGAATAGTTACTGATACTGTTATCGTAGGTATGAGTGAGGATTTATTCGGTAGATAAACAAGAGCAAATGGACACCAAGACAAGTAAACCTCAAAAGATATTTTAAGACCAGCTAAATGTCAAATTTTCTATGACTTCAAAGAATAAATCTAATCCTAGATCAGTTCACTAGGAAATGCACATTTTGGTTTGTGTACAACAGCTCTTGAATAATTTCATAACCCTGATTAGAGGAAGTCTATCTACACGGTAGTTAAAATTCATTGATTATTGACTACACTGGCTAGATAGACCAAGGGACTTACTTGATTGAACTTTAGAATTGGAATTGTTATATAACTGTCCTATAATTGAGCTTGTAGAAATAACTGGTCCTTGGTTTAAGAAAATTCAAAGGGTGTATTTGCTAATCTTTAGTCTGTAATAAAATGGTGGGTAAACATTTGAATAAAACTAGCGGCTACCTAGTTGTTGTTTGAGAAAACTGAAGAGGAGTAGATTATTGAGTAACTAAATCAACATAAATCAGCAATTAAAAAAAAAAAGACGATGTCCCAACCAATTTAAGGACTTCTGCCTGCAAATTGGCTCCTCTGCCCACAATCTAGAATGTATCCAAACGTCCAAAATGCTTAACTGAAAAGATAAGGGATCTGGATTAGAAAATAGCTGACCTGTGCTGAAAACCAGATGCCTGCAACTCAGCTGCAATTTCTGGGATAAATAAATAACGGACAAAAACAACGTTTTAGAAACTCTGGTGTCAGTGAGCTAATGGACAGCTCCAGACAAAGACTGGAGAAGAAAAGCATTGTTATTTGAGGATGGTAATAGAAGTAATTATCTTTGTGCCAGAAAAAAATAGCACATAAAGGCTATGATGAGTCTATACAATCAGTCAACAAAAGAAATTTTCTAGAATTATTTGACCTAATTACAACAGAGAATTTGCTCGCTGTTTTTGTAAATAATCTTAGGGATGTAGCACTCACCACACAATGATCTGATATCATTAATAGGTTGTGCAGTGTAAATCCCAGAGCCAAAAACAGCCTAGGGACTCTGGACAAAGAACAAACAAAGCACTGTGAATGAAATGAGCAAATCAGGCACATGGAATTATAACATATTGGAGAGAATAGAAATAAAAAGAAAATCTGAGGCTCTGACTTTGCAAAACTAAAACACAATAAAACAAATGCAGAACCAAAGGTGAGTAATGAGTGAAAGGACCTTCTAACTCTAAATTCAGTTTAGATCATCAGCTTCGTCATCCAATTATCTCTGGTTTATTTAGCATCCATGCAGATACAAAAAGAAAAAAGGATAGAAGTGTCTTGATAAAAAGTAATTAGCAAGAGATATTATTACTGATCCTACAGCATTATTTTAAATTAATCAACAGTCTTTTTAAGAGTCTAGATATTTGGGAGTACATAACTACTTTTAAGATATGACTTATGGCAAGGACAACTATTCCAAACATATTTTAATCCATGGGCTTACCAGAATCTTCTGGTAAGCACTCCCTTATTCTGGCAATCATAAATGTCTGTTTTCTCTGATACTGTTTTTGGGTTGCTGAGTGTTACCTGATAAAATCATATGACCATTTAAGTCAATTTTCCCCCAAAATTTGTAATTTTGATATTTAACCTGTTCTTTAGTGATGTTTAACAATTATTTACATACCTCTCCTTTCCAATCCCAACCTTTTACCGCTTCAACTTTACTACCCTCCATAAGGTCTGTTTTATTGATCATTTTCTATATTTTCACCCTTCTGCATGATGACTTAGCCTCCTCCTTCCCAGGCATAAATCCCTCTAATACTCCTTTATATGCCTTTTATCCATAGCCATAGTTTTGCTTGTTGTTTGTCCTCCTTCCTATTTTAGAAGAGGTAGGAGAGCGGTGGAAATCCTTTTTGCTGTCCAAGTTTTATCCCTCAATTATGCTCTGGAATATAATATTCTCTTTCGTCTCCATGAAACATTACTTGGCGAACTATCCTTTCTTTATTTTTTCTTTCTCCCTACCTTATCCTTCCTCTTTTTCTTATGCTCAAATGTCCTCTTTACAAAACCATGTGATTTTTCCTCCATAATAAGCCACCATCCTCTTTCTTTTCTCCTCCTCATAGCTAGATTTTAAGTCTTTGTCTAAAGTAGGATTTCTCAGTCTTGGCACTATTGACATTTTGGGCCAGATAATGTTCTGCTGTGGGAGCTGTCTTATTTCTTGTATAATGTTTAGCAGCATGTGTAGTCTCTGCCTACTAGATGTTAGTAGCACTTCCCCAGTTGTGACAATCCAAAATGCCTCTAGATATTGCCAAATGTTCCCCGGAGGGCAAAACCATTCCTGGTTGAGAACCACCACCTCCATTTGTTTACATCCCAATTGCTATTCAGTTCAGTGCAATACAACCGCTCTGGACAACTCTGTGCAAATTGCTTAATTACAGAGCACTAATATTCTAATGGCTAAATCCAGTGGTCTAGTTTCAGTCTCGCCTTTTTGACATTTAACTTGACAGTGGTTTCCTCTCTTTGAAATCTCATTCTTCAATGGCTTACAGGGACTGCTCTCCGAGTCCTTCTTTAGTGTCTTTTGCTGATTCTTCTTCTTCTACCCTATTCCTAAACCCCACATGCTTATCTCTCCTTAAGGCCTAGGTCCACCTCCATGACTCTAACTAATGAACTACAAATAGGCCAACGACTCCACAAAGTTAACTCCACCCCAGACTGCTTTTCTGAATTCCAGACACACATTTACCACTATGAAGAAACTTGTTTCTAGTTGATATCTCAAATGTACTTCAAAACTCAGCATCTCCAACTGGAGCTCTCATGTACATATTCTAAAAATCAGTTTCATGTTCACGATCTCTGCTTACTAAAAGCATCCATCAGTCAGCAGTCAGCTAAGCTAACACTTTATAGTCAGTATAAACTCCTCCTTATTCTGAATTTCTAGATTTGTCAGTCACCAAGTCCCTTGAACCCTAGCTCTAAAATTTCAACTGTTCTTTCCATTTCAGTTTTGTGGACATTGCCCCAGTTCAAACAATATTCCACTTTTACCTAGACTCCTGCCTGTAAATTTTCTCATTCAACCTATTCATTGTCAGTTATTTTTCTAAACTACATGTCTGGTTTGGCCACGTCCATGCTCATAACGCTTTTGGTGGTTCTCATTGTTTAAAACTGTATTTCCCAAACTATGATACCAATAACTTTTGGTGACACAGAATATGATTTTGGTGATGTGTACATTTTTTTAATTTAAAAAGTTTTGTATATATTATAATTTGTATTAGGAAAAAATATAGCTAGCACATCAAATCTTTGATTTCACAGACATATTGCTGAGAATGAGCAATATGTTATTGCTCAAGTATAAACAGTCCAATTAAATGTACTCTAAGAAAAAATATCAAGTACGTAAATAATAGTTTATAGTGGTGACAAAATTTGTGTCAGTGGTATATAGATGTTTGAAGTTTGGTAGCTGTTAGCCTTCTAGATAAAACCTAAAGTCCTTTGTAGGTCATAAAGTTGTTCTCATAATCTCATCAAACCTCTACATAGTAACTTATCCCACAATTCCCCAATAACCACTCGATATTCAAGCCAGCCAAGAAGTTCTTTTGTTACTGAACATGGTATGTAACTTCCTGACTTTCTGTCTTTGTTCTTACTGTTCTCTCTGCCTGGAATGGTACTGTGGCACTTCCAGTGGATTGCTTCTCTCCATGTCCGTTCCAAACTTTTTCCAGTGTGGCTTCTTGTGTGGCTAGTCTAGAGGATTTCCCAGACTCCCTTGCACGTGAAGGTCTGGATCTGTCTGGCTCAAGACCAGCTAATCAGAAACACATGCCTGAGATTTATTAGCCAGAAAATGATTCTTATAAGGCTGATCTTCTGTTGCTTCTGTCCTTTCCGTAGCAAGAACAGCCATGGAGATGTTTGGTTTTCTAAGGAAGCAGGATACAGGATAGCCCAGGAGTTGACCCGCAAGGCAGAATTCAGGCATTTGTCGGAGATTTATTATAGCAGATTATAGCAGAGGTGGACTGGTCCCAGAGGCAAGAGATGGTGGGGGATTTCAAACTCTTTGGCTTCTGGATCAGCTTTTAGACCTTAATGGTGACAGAGATATTTGCTATTCTGTTGGCCAGTTCCATAGTATTATTCTGGAAGCTGATTCTGGAAATTCAGCCTTAAGCCTATTCCTTTAAGCTCTCCAAGGTTTCTGTGAACACCTAATTCCTTATGTTGAATGGATTCCTGCTTAAACTAGCTAGAGCACTTTGATCATCTGATGCTGAATGCTGACTAAAAAAGGTTTTTGCTTCTACTCTTTCCAATTTGATTTTTATTCCACTTTTTTGCACGTTTAATAATGAATGTCTTATTACTTTGATAAATAAGAAATTCATTTGCATGTGTTATTTGTAAATATTCACACACATATATTGGGTAAATATAAATATGTATGTATATATGATGTATACATTAGCATATTCAGAAACAAAATAAATATTCCTGCAGAAGAACCCCAAAATTTTCACAGTAAAAAGGACCAAATGCCTGTGTTTCCCCCACCATGTCCTGTACCAAAATTGCAACTTGATTTTTCTTTTTTCTTTTCTTCTTTTTTTTTTTGATTCCTGCTGTAACCCTATAACACAGTTCTAGTTATTTAAATTCCATAATTCATTTAGTCAGTGGCAGGCCTGTTATCTCCAATATACTACCAAAATTTTTGATTAGAATTTTCACCCTTTCAAAATAAATAAGTTGCATAAGAATCTAAAACCCCAGATGACAGTCCCTGTCCCCCTCCCAAAATTAAAGAGGAGCCCTTATTGCCACAGTGCGATGATATTTGCGTCCAGAGTGAGCAGAGACTGAATTTCTATCTTTCTTGGCACATTGTGCTACTTATTTCAAAGTCTTTAAAGGGAGATGTTCTTATTTATTTATGTTAGGTTTTCAGCACAGTTCCACCAGGCACTGCCTGTTTGAGTTCTGCCTGTTTCTTGATGTTCTAATTCACTGAGAGCAGAGATGCGTTTCTAGCAGCATGCAGGTTGAAAGGCTGACATCAGCCTGGATGCTGCTACTAATCAGGCTCCCTGGTTTGGTCCAGCATTTTAATTTATTTCATTTATTTATTTATATGTTTGTTTATGTTTTCTCCTGCTTAAAAGTCAACTATGGCCATGTCTATCTGTTTCCACAGCTTAAGAAATAAAGGCACAAGGAACAAATGCCTCTCTGTACACATACTATAGACAACTCTTTTGACTGCATTCCCCCCTGCCCAGAGTCTCCTTTGTGGTTTGGGATTCATTTAGGCATCTTATTACTAGAAGGCAAATAAAATATAATATCAGTAGCTAACAATAATTGAATATTTAATAAGTTCTAAATGAATTACATGCAACAATCATTTAATTCTCACAAAAGTCCTACGAGTTAGATCCTAATTTCACAGTTGAAGAGACTGAGACTTAAGAAAGCTAAATAAAGTTTCAAATGAATATAAAAGAATCCCAGGTGCATATCTATGAAAAACATTGGTATTTCTCGGGCTACGTCACTCTGGGGGTAAGCTAGTCTCCTCACAGCCTCAGAAAAACAATTTATCTCTAATTTTGATGATATTCTTGGAATTGCAGGCACTTCAGACTCAAGCGAAGCACTAACCACCAGTTCTCCTGTGCTCACTGTCCTCTGGGATACCAGATGGTCTTTCCATTTCATTTCTCTCTTGCTTCTCTGCCTAAAATGCTTGCTGTTATTCCTTTCTAGCCTCTGTTGCAGAGGTCTGGGTACTCTGTCTAGGAGTATCTCTGCTGACAGTAGTCTGTGTTATAACTTGAGAACTGAGAAGTAAAATCCCTGAGTAGTAGCAGTTTAGAACCAGGGGTATAAAGCGAGTACCAGTGGTATCAGAACCAGTGGTATAAAGTGGGTCAAACCCAAATGGAAAATCTAGTGGATGACTGAAAGATGGAATCCAAACCGGTGTATGATTGGTAAGATGAAACCTAGCAAAAAAAAAAAAAAAAAAAAATTAGCTGGAGGAACTGCAGTGAAAGGCCATGGAATCAAAACCAGGTTGCGGAAAAAGTCCTCTATCTGTAATGCCCTATGCAAGTGCTCATTTCCTAGCCAGAAGAACCTCAGCGTCAACTCAGATGATATTCACAGACAACCAGTTTAAAACAGAAAAAAAGCTGCTTATGTTTCCCTTTTTGATGGAGTGGTGCCTGATGCATAGTAGACCTCAACAAATACTATTTGGGAAAAAGTGCATGCATCCTGGGATGGAAATGCTTATTGATGAAAATCAAAGGTTGTTAAGTGAGACCAACGGTCTGTGGATTGCCCAAAACAGGCTCCCTTGATTTTCAACCATCCTGAGTTTTGAGTTGTTTCTTCTGTCTTTTGACACTTGATTGCTATTTATGGCTGGCTAGAAAAGATTTATTGGTTTAGAAGGAGAAGATATGCACACCTCCACACACAGAAACACGTAGGCTTCCCCAGACGTCAAATAACTCTAATAAAGCTTTGATGAGTTAAGGGTAAGTGAATCAGAAATTTATTGATTCAATTTCCTCTGTAATACACAAGGGTTTAAAAATTCAGAGAAGAGCTCAATTTGAAGACATCGGGTTTAAAATATCGAAAGCAAAACTTTGCCAAACCATAGTACAATGATTTTCTCCCAGTCTAAGCTGAGAATGTCTATAAAATGCATGGACGATACATTTATTTTAAGTCTGGTTTAATAGAAAAATGGTTGAACCTGGGTTACTAACCCTGGGCTTCGGTACCTGCTTTCATAAAATGAATGATAACAGTAATAATAGCTAATATTTATTCAGGACATAGTATGGGTCTGGCATTATTCTAAGTGCTTTACATAGATCTCCTCACTGAATTATCACAACAGTCCTATGGAGTAGGTACTACTATTATCACCATTTTATAGATTAGACTGAGGCAAGGGAGATTAAGGAATTTGTCTCAGGTCAAACAGCTGGTAACTGAAAAACCTAAGATTCAAACCCAAGCAGTCTAACTGCAGATCCATGTACTTTTAGTTCTTTGATCTAGATGTCCTCCTCTACAGTCTCTTCCAGTCTTATATCCGTTGACCAACTGTTATCTTCCATGGTGCCATTAGAGGCATTGGAATACTGATACTATGTCTCTACCCTTGGAAGACTCAGAAGAGGGAAACAAGGCACTTAACTTTAACAGCTTTAATTCATACTCAGAAAGCCAAAATGAAGTATCCAGGGATTCATACATGGGACACATGCCATTTTTCAACCTGAGTCTGGGAAATCTGAACTGAAATATGAATGATATCTTCCAGGTCCTGCCAGAACCCCATGGTTACAGTATGGCCTACTGATATATACTACTAGCTTCTCAAAATGGTTCAAAGTAAAGGTTTAATGTCGCTTTGACTTGCCTTGTCTGGGATGATGTGATACCCCTTACTCAAAATGCTTTGACCTCTATAGACTACCAATCATTTCCAGTGACTGCAAGTTTGGATTTTGTAATGCAGCCATATAGATTACAAATAAATAAAAGTATATTTAATTTGCAGTCTTCATCTGGGAATGTGATATTCAGTGTTAAGAGGAATAAAGGAATTAAGGATAACTAAAAATTATGGGAAATGACCAAAAATGAATAAATTCTGATAGCGTCATGAAATGGAATATTCTTAATACATTAACAATGTTGCTAATCCTGTGTTTGTCAAAACATGAGTGCTCAAAATAAAATATAAGGAGAATAATATATTGAATAGAAGTATAACTATAATATGTGAACCCAGGAGGCAGAGCTTGCACTGAGCGGAGATCGTGCCACTGCACTCCAGCCTGTGCAACAGAGCAAGACTCGGTCTCAGAGAAAAAAAAAAAAAGTATAACCATAATAATGTAATATAAACAAACAAAAATCAAGCATGGAAATAAGACTGGAAGGAAATTCATCAAAATATTAATAGTGTTTATTACTAGGTGGTTGAATTATGCTTTAATTTTTGTCAGGACTTTTGTTTTCCAAATTTTTAATAATGAGTATGTATTTTTATTGTCATGAAATAGAACCCTAATGATAAAATATATAAATATTGTTTAAAAGGCTCTCTGAAATTTTTAATAAAATCTTTACTAATAACATGCAATTTTTGTGAATGCCCTAATGATGGCATGACATACAGCAGAAGAAATACATAAGTGGAAGTATGAGAAAAAACATACAAAAAGAATAGTATATTATGAATCAGATAATGTGGTTTCTTGGATTTGCTATTCACTAGCTCTGTAACCTTGAAAAATCATTTAACCTCGCTAAGCCTCAATTTCTTCATCAGTAAAGTAGAGATAATAATATTTGCCCTGTATACCACAGAGAATTGTTGAGAAGATGAAATATGTACAGAAATGCTTTGGAAAGTTTAAAGTAACATACGATAATAAACCCTATTCCTATTAAAGGGTGATAGTTAACTCTTTCAGTCTCTGAGAATAATATAAGAATTTCTAAGTTACATGTTTTTTAACTTTATTTGCTTTTAAAAATTGCCTTGACTGTGAGTGAATAGTCTTACTTTGAGTGCTACAAATAAAGGCTAGAATTTACCTAGTTATAATATGTTTGGTGAAAAGGTGGGGCATGGAGTACAGGTGACGAATGATTGCAAGAACATCACCGTACCCAGCATACGTACTAGAATTTCTGGTGGGAATAATGGGGGGAAACTTTAAACACCATTGAGAAAAACAGACATAAAAGATCCTAAGAGGCAGAACGTGCCTATGTGAGACACGATGTCAGGAGAAAAGGATCATTAAATTAGAGAACAAATGCCTTCTTTCCTGTCTTATACAAACATGCTTTTACAACCACTTTGAAACAAATCATTACAACACAATATGCTTAGTGCTATCATGGCAAGAGCAAAGTGCTTTAGGATCACGGAAAAGGATGTGGCTAACCTTGCTACAAGCTGAAAAAGCCTTCATAAGGCAGGCGATGATGGAGCTGGATTTTGAAGATTGTTATATGGGAATGAGAGGGAGAGCATTTCAGGAAGAGGAAGAGGAAAAGGAGGTATAACAACAGGGAAGCGCCAAAGAGTGTGACCTGTTCATGGGACTAGATCCTCTGTGTCTGGAGCTGAGAGTTAATTAGGGAAGAAGTGGGAGACGAGCCAGATAATAATTGGGGCTAGTGTGAAGTGTCTCATACACTCTTACAAAAAGTCTGCACTTTAGTCTAAAGTATGCTAATACAACTAATGTTTTAAAGCCATGGAATTGTATGGCCATATTGGACTTTTAGAAAGATAACATGGCAGCCAGACTGTGAATGATAAGATGAGAATTTGTCTAGTGGGCATAGGCCAGATAGGAAGCCACATTTTGCTGAGAGATTATCAAAACTAGACATCAGAGAGGACACAGGAACAGAGTGGATGAAACGTTTAAAAAAACAATAAAAAATAAAATCAGCTCACATTCATAGAGCATTACTACATGTAAGGCACTGTGAGATGTACCTCACTTGTGGTATCTTATTTTATTCCTAAAACCCCTTGGGGTAGGTATCATGCTGATGGCTATTTCATAGATGAGAAAAACAAAGCTAGGGATTTTATGTCACTTGTCAGAGGTCACAGAGTGGTGAAGGCTGCCTAATTTTATGTTCTGAGCGTGGAGATGGCCTGCTTGTGAAAGACTGTGAAGAAATGTGAAAGGCCCGAGTGATCTCCCACAGTTGCAAATTGGGACTGTGGGTGGAGAGAAAATAAATGATAGAGAATAGAAGAGAGGGGAATATTGAAGAGACTGAGAATACAATCCACATTGGAATTGTTGAATGTCAGATATTTGAGTAGAGAGTCCAAGACGTATGTGGAATACTACTTTAACATCAAGGTGAGAGATCTGGGTTGGAGATAAATGTTTGATTAATGTATTGGGCATTTAAACCATGACTAAAAGAAAATGCTGATTAAAATCAGCTATATTAATTGAGAGAAAGAAAAAAAAGAAGAAAGAAAAAGAGGTTGAGAGAGATGAAGAAGGAAGGAAGGAAGAAAGGAAGAAAGGGAGAGAGGGAGGAAGGGAAAGAGAGAGGAAGAGAGGGAGGATGGGAAAGAGAGAGGAAGAGAGGGAGAGAGAGTGGAGGGAGGGGAGAAAAAAAATCTGTAGTAAAGGTGCCAGACCACCAACCTCAGGGAAGCAGAACTCCTGGCTAGAATGCACTTTTTAAGCCACATCGAGGGCTGCTGGACTCGTGGGACACATTTTCTTTCTTTCTTTCTTTCTTTCTATTTTTTTTTTTTTTTTTGAGTCAGAAAAGAAGCCTAATAAAATGCAGGCTCCATTGTGATCACGCCAGTGTGATCTGAGGTTGACAAAGAAAATGTCTTGCCAACCTCTGTGCTTAGGGTGTCCTCCAAAACCCTGAAATATTGCCGCAATCCATTATTTTTCCCCAAACAAAAGAACACTGCTGTTCCATTTGAACTCTGTATTTGATCAGTTAATGAAGAAACCCAGTGTTTATTCTGAGATGCAGCTAAAGTCACATCTTGACTTATTGACTGTTCTGGCTTTGATGGAGCAAATTACATACCATCATGGAACAGTCAGATCTGCTTCTCTGAGTACAGTTACCTCCCTCACTCCCAAGTACTTTTCTATTGATTCTGTAAAAAAACACAATCTCTAAAATAAAACAATGAAACCCATCCTCATTTACATGGGAGAAGTATTTTAAACTCTGTGCACTCTTTCTCAGTAATATTATACAACATGAAAGCTATTCATCCTTTCTGAATTTTAACAAACCCCAAAAGCCTCTCTATCAATTTCATGTGAGAAAGGCTGGTGTGGGACGCTCTCCACAAGCTTTAATTTTATAGTAGAGTTCTTCAGTTCAAATGGGCTTTTGACCTAGCTAATTTAATTGTCTTTGTTTTTGATAGCTGCAGAGTTGTAAATAAACCTCATCTGAGAATGTGCTTGTGAGGTTTACTTTCCAAACAGCATTTTGGATGACCCTCAAAGTGGCAACATTTCCTTTTGTTTCTACAAGGGTATACTGTTTTTCATCATAACCAACATAAAAGGGTGACGTGAAGTGTTTATTATGGCAGAATATGGGGCATCAAAGTGCTTTCCTCCCCTAGAACCATGCTCCCTCTGGGATCAGCCAGGGCTGGCTCCATGACCACTTTGCCAGGGGAAAACACACATAGTTTAAAGCATGGAGTTTGCTGCACCCTTCTGCTCCATCTGACTCATGCCTCCCCTTAATAAAGGAGGAGGGTGTATAAGAAATGGCCTGGAGAACGTTTTTGCAAAGGCAGGATTAAAGGAGAGCATCTGTGAAATGTAAGGTCCCTTCCTCCCTGTCATCAGTTAGAAGGTTGCTTGAGCTGTTGGAGCTTCTGGAGGATTGGGGTAAACTTAGGGGAAAATGGCTAAGAATAGCCTAAGGGAAGGAGCAAATAAAGGCCAATACCCAAGATCTTGGCAAGTCTTGAGGGCTGTTTTTTTTTTGTTTTTTGTTTTTTGCATTGTGTTGATCTGGACTTTCCTAGAGAGAGTTGAAGAAATCATGCATATGGTCATCCTGGTCTGTGCAAGGTCCCTGGCTGTTTTTCCCTGTCTCCCTCTGTTTTCTTCCCTCCCTTCTTTCCTTCATTTCCTGTTCCCCAATCCTTGCTCCCATCTCCTACCTCATCAACAAACAGGTAGCCATTCAAGCATGTTTGATATTGTATTCTTTCATTTATATATATTCTTATAAAATATCAACTATATGCATTTAAATGCATACACAAATGTAAGTATGTTCTAAATCTTATTTTTATTTCCTTGATTCAGCACTGATTTTTAAGATGTACGTTGCTGCATATAATTTAGTTGGTTGCTTCTAAGTCCTCCATAATATTCCAAAGGGTGAATCTACCATGTTGACTTATCCAGTCCTCCAACTGGATAACTTGATAGCCTCCAACTCCCCACTATCTCAAAATATGCCACATTTAAAGTTCCTTCTATACATTTGTCTGCTTTTCCTCTTTGATATATATCTAGGAGGTAGGTTGTTAGTTCCTAAGGCATACTTCATGGCATTTGATTCATTTTGGCTAGAGGAGTTTCCAGAAGGACTTCCTCAGGCTATAGCCCACCAACAGTACATGATGGTTTCCATACTCGCGCAGCCCCACCAGTGCTTAGCATTGTCTGGAATAGAAAACTTAGTAAATCTAATTACTGACGAATTTAATTATCCCTTCTTTTACTTGCTAGCCTTTCTCTTTTGTGAATTACCTGTTTATATCTTTTGCACATTTGTCTATTTGGTTCTTATTTTTCTCTTGTTAACTTTTAGTTTTTTGTATATGGCATATGTAAGTTTCTTGTAAACTTTTGACATTAAAAATAACTTCTCCAAATTGGCTACTTGTGTGTTAATTTTGTCTCTAATATCCTTCATTGAACAAACATCTTTCATTTTAATAACATAAAATAATTTATTTTGCTTTTAACATCATCCTACATTATCTTCTATGATATTTATATTATCTTTCACATTTAGGTCTTAATCCTGAATAAGTGAGGGAGTTGGGGAGACAGTTTTCTGAAAAGTCCATCTTTCCCCATGGGTTTGTGATGCCATGAAAATATGTGTCATATGTCTCTCTATATAAATGTGATTTTATCACTAAGCTCTTATTCTGTTCCAGATATCTGTCTGTCCTTATACTAGTGCATGAATGATTTTTACTACTAATATTTCATAATATATTTCAGCAATTGATAGGTCAAATTTCCCCTTTGCCAACTTTTCTCCCTTTCATACACATTTAGAAAACTTTATTAGATTGCACAAAAAATATCAAGCTTAATTTGTTTGGAATTATATGTAACTTCCAGATTCATTCGACTATCTGACATCAGGTTGTCCCATTCAGGGGTATGCAATTTCTCCTTTTAATCAATATCTTTGTTTTTAAAAAACAAAAGTACATTTTTATTTCCACACAGAGTTTGTTTTCTCTTTAATCCTTATAACTTTAAAATATTTTGTTCCCATTTTAAATAATATCCTGTTTTTGGTTATATTTTCCATTTGTCTTGATTTGGTTGTTGCCCCTAGGGCTGGTATTTTCTTTATCTGGTGGATCTAAAATACACTGAAATCTGAATTCTGGTGGAAGTTGAAACTTTTATACCTGTGTCATGTCTGGGATTTATAACAGCGATGTTTTTATTACTAGAGAGATTCGAACTTTCTTCTAAAAACCCTAAAATACTTTGCAAATATCATTCTCTAAAATTCCCTCAGCATTTCTAAGAGATAAGAATGTAGGAGGCATGGGCAAGATACTCTCACCTCAGTCATTTGAGGCATCTTGGTGTCATTTGATGTACTAATCAGGGAGACTCAAGGGCAAGACAAGGCTTTCAGCAATGAAGACAACTCCCTAACTAGTGCAGTCAACTTACACACATGCTTTGTGATGGGCTTAGCATATAGGAACTAGTGACTGAAGACAGACCAAGGTTTCTCTCAGGAAATGCTTTGCTTTGCCTGTATTTGTTTCAACTTTTGCTCACACTGTTTTTCCAGCCAACTCCTTCTCCTTTTTTCTCTTTTCCAATTCCAGATATAGAAAAAAGAAAAGTTAATCCAAAGCAAACTTTCAAATATATTTTATAGGCTTCAATGTACTACTTAAAATGCCAGACTATTAAACACCAGACATAGAGTGTGTTCTCAGGGGCAATGACTGTGGGAGTAATGTTTTCACTAGTTTTTAGCTGACAACTTGTGATTTCATTGCTTCCAAGTACTATTTAGTCTCTCTCCAAAAAAAGGTCTTTGTTGTCATTGTTTTCTTTCTCCTCTGGTTCTTGTTCTTCTTTTGCTTCTCTTTTTCATCTTCCTTCTCCTTCTTCTTCCTTTCTGCCTTTCCTTCTCCTCCTTCCCTTCTTTCTCCCCTCCCACTTCCACTTATTTTTCTCTCTTCCCCTCCTCTTCCTTGTTCATGGTGGATCTTTTTAAAATGAGACAATATAGACAGAGGAATTTTGTAAAAGCATAAACACATATTATGATGATTTTATTTTATCAATAATATGAAAAGACATTGAAGGAGAAAAATGAAGGAAAATATATCTTCAATTTTTTTCCAATTAAAATTGGGAAAACTTTAAGAAAATATAAAATAAAATGGATATGTTATATTTTTAGGAGTTAAGGCAACACAGAGATTTGAGATAAATTCAAATTAAAAAAATTATTCTCACAGGTGCTTCTGTGATCTTTTCTCTATATGATAAAGACAAATGTGCACCACAAAAAGTAAGCATGTGAGGTAATTAAGATGTTAATTTGCTTGATTTGTCCATTCCACAATGTATACATATTTCAAAACATCATGCTTTCTATAATAAATACAATTTTTATTTGTCTTGTCAATTGAAAATAAATTTTAAAATAATGAAGATAAATGTATTTCAATTACTTCAATCAAAAATCTAAGTATAAGGGTAATAATTCTTCCCCATACAAGATTGCTACTCATACCACATTTTAGTATACACATATTTACTTTGTGGCTTTTTCAGATTTGTAACGATTTAGCTTTGCTTATCCTCTAATCTCAAACCACTCAATTTGGGGATGACTAGAAGGAAAAGGGCATGACAAAGTAGAAGGTGAGGTTTCTGCGATACAGACTTGGCAAATACGAAAGCATTGAGAATGATTTTGCATTTGGAACTCATTCCAGCTGCCTGCTTTTATAGTGGGGACTGGACCTTATAAAGAAAAGGTAGATGGACAATTAGCCCAATTCAGCAAAGTTTCAGCGTGTTCTGGCTTGAGGTTATAAGGAACAGAGCAGATACTATAAGTAACCCTGTCCATGAGGACAGCATCTGAGAAATAAAAGTAAACATATTAAATAAAGATGGCATCAATCTCTTTACCTCTTAGGTGCATAAGTTACTTTGCGCCCTTGGGATGGGTTACAGAACTCCAGAGCAGAAAGTCAATTTCAAATCATAAATTAGAAAGGTATCAAAACTGGAGAAAAATGACACTAATATATTTTAGTATATGTGTATATCAGAGTTCAATTCCAGATAAGGTTTAATTCACGGAATTAGTTGCTTTAAACAATATGGAAGATCTGGAGGAGTAAGCTCTAGGCAGAACTTCCAAGAGTAAATCTAAAAGCAACATTGCAGAACTGACCCACAAAGAAGTGGCTGCTTCAGCCACAACAAGGAAGGTGAGGGATGACTAGGAAGCCACTGGCTTAATTCTGGACTCTGGACCACACGCCTTCTACCACCATATGAGGGTCAAAAAGCTGCAGCTGCTAAAACAACTGGCACCAGAAAGACACCACCACAGCCACAAGCCATCTCAACAAAATGAATATTCCTCTAAACTCTCAATACCCACAAAATAGTAGACGGGTTACTGGGCCCCTGCTTCTGCTGTTGCTGAAAAGCCAACTGCTTCCATGGCTAGGCCCACTAGCAAAAGTCTCCCATCTCACTTTTGCCTGCCAGTTCTTAAATAAATGCATCTGCCTGGTAGGAACCAAATACTTGCAAAATCCAAGCTATAAAGCAGCCGTGCAATAAGGCATAACACAAGGGGATTAGAACGGAGTTGAATGAATCAATACCTACCGTATGCCACAGGATGCATATTATCTGCAACCAAGCAACACAAATTTATAAGCATCTCATAAAACCTGTTGTGGAGGGAAGATCCTGTAAAGTTACAAGTGAACAAAAATCAAAGTAGGAAAATAGTTGGAGTCTCAATTTTACTAATTTTAGATGTGTGAAATATCACTACATGATTCTTTATTTTATATGTATGATTTAATCAAGGTTAAAATATTTTCAAAGGCTTCCATGGCTTTGCCTACCACCTCAGTGCCCTTTGCCTTATTTTTCTCAAAAGTTCTCTAATTTGTCACCTGTAATTCCCCTATCATGAGAGTTTTTTTTGAGATGGAGTCTCACTCTGTCGCCCAGGCTGGAGTGCAGTGGCGCGATCTCGGCTCACTGCAAGCTCTGCCTCCCGGGTTCACGCCATTCTCCTGCCTCAGCCTCTCCGAGTAGCTGGGACTACAGGCGCCCGCCACCACATCCGGCTATTTTTTGTGTGTGTTTTTAGTAGAGACGGAGTTTCACCATGGTCTCGATCTCCTGACCTCGTGATCCGCCTGCCTCGGCCTCCCAAAGTGCTGGGATTACAAGCGTGAGCCACCACGCCCGGCCTATCATGAGAGTTTTCAGGAACCCAGCTTTCAAAGATGGAGAAGACATATTCAATAAGATGTATTTTTATTAGTCTAGAACTTTACACTTCCGAAAGGATAAGGTCTTGACATCTGCAGCTTTATGCTTCTCTTTTTTTCTATGACATTTTATAGGGCTTTTTTCCTCATCAGTTAGGGATATCTAGTGTATTAGTCAGTTCTCACACTGCTAATAAAGACATCATTAAATACCTGAGACTGGGTAATTTATAAAGGAAAGAGGTTTAATTGATTCGCAGTTCCTCAGGTTTGGGGAGGCCTCAGGAAACTTACAATCATGGCAGAAGGGGAAGCAAACACATCCTTCTTCACATGGTGGCAGCAAGAAGTGCTCAGCAAAGGAGGGAAAAGCCCCTTATAAAACCATCAGATCTTGTGAGAACTCACTCACTATCACAAGAACAACACAAGGGTAACTGCCCCCATGATTTGGTTACCTCCTACCAGGTCCCTCCCATGACATATGGGGATTATACGAACTACAATTCAAGATAAGATTTGGGTGGGGACACAGAGCCAAATCATATCATCCAGGTTGTTTCAAAACATATTTTTTAAAATGAAAGTGAAGGTCTAATTACGGAAAGACACACAGACCACCCACCCATGGATTTAGGGACTAAATCTGGGGAACCTGGGCTGGCAAATAAGGGGGATGGAGCGTGAGCTTCAGTAGCATCTGGCCTGATAGGGGTAAGGGTGAGATACTTGGTGAGAAGTCAGGTCTACCCGTTTCAGCCCCCAGTGTGGCCTGTGCAGAAAACTGACTGGAAACTGGGCCCAAAAATATAAGCCCCTCTAACGTCTGCAGAACTTATCACCATCCAGAGAGTCTCACTCACTACCTGTGCAGCCCTTTGTGTGGTCACTGAGGTGAGGGCCTTCTTCCAGGTCATGAGGAAAAAGCTCCTCCATGTCCAAGACTTTATCAAGCTCTGTGTCAACTGAGTTTTGAGAAAACTTTGCTCATTTTAAACAGCCTGGTACACTTATAATCCCTGAATAATAGCTTGTGGGTGGACTTCGTGGTCGGGAAGAGTTTGTATGCAAGGAAAATTGTACCACTTGTACCTGGGTGGTCCTGGACATCAGTAACACACTCGTTGCACAGAATGCAAAGGGTGTTCATATACATGATCTCCTTTAACCCTCACAATATCCAAAAACAGAAAGCACAGAAGTTATTATCTTCATCCGACTGATAAAGAAACAAAGCTCAGAGAGGTTTTACAACTAATCAAAAGTCACACCACTGATAAGGGACAGAACACAGAATGGAATCATTTTTTTCTGACTCTGAGAACTTTGTATAGCAAAGAACACTATACCATACAGTTGAATTTAATCAAAAGCGTTATGATAACTATTGAAATGGATTGAATTAAGTTAGAAAATTACCTTATTAAAAGCAAGAGGATTTTTTAAACCTGAATTCAATTTGTTTGAATAGGACTATCCTGAAGCTTTGTTACCATAAGAAAACAAATTTTTAGAAAAACATCAGTTATTCCAAAAAGCAATGGCTAATTTGGTCAATTCAATTAAATTACCAGTTAGTTACATCAGAAAAAATTTAAAACTGAGAAAACGTGCAGGAAAGGTAGTTATTTGAAGTTGTGAAATCAGATCAACAATCATCACATTTTCTTTTTTTACTTTTCAAATAATGGTGTTGGCACAGTGTAAGAAAATTAACTGTGGACTTCTAGAATTTGATAATAATGTTTCTCAGTACACCATGTACGATTTATTAAGCTCTGTAAGTTTCTATCCAAGACTGAATTACAAATCCTGACTTTACTGCTTTCCTCTCTACCTCCTGTGCTAGAAGATTAATTTGGATAATAAATATGATATTCATTATTTTATTCATTCATTCCACATGCTTTTAAGCACTTGCTAGGTGATGGGTACCAAATGATTGTTATAATAAAAATCTAGGCCAGGCGCGGTGGCTCATGCCTGTAATCCCAGCACTTTGGGAGGCCGAGGTGGGCGGATCACGAGGTCAGGAGATCGAGACCATCCTGGCTAACATGGTGAAACCCAATCTCTACTAAAAATACAAAAACTTGGCCGGGCGTAGTGGCGGGTGCCTGTAGTCCCAGCTACTCAGGAGGCTGAGGCAGGAGAAGGGCATGAACCTGGGAGGCGGAGCTTGCAGTGAGCCGAGATTGGGCCACTGCACTCCAGCCTGGGTGACAGAGCGAGATTCCATCTCAAAAAAGAAAAAAAAAAGAAATCTAATGGCATTGTCTCATGAGAGAAAACCTGACTCTATGGAACTATGCTTGAGCCAGAGAAGATTTGGTGCTTCTTTCTAGCTCTGGGTAAAAGATCTCAGGGAACCCAAAAGAGAATACTAAAACCAAGATCTAATTGGGAACACTGGCTATGTTAATTAGAAAAAAATATTTCTGGCTGATAGCAGGATTTTATTATGGTTAAAATATTGGGATCAAAAACACTGGAAACAACCCAAATGTCCTCCTATGTATGAATGGATAAACATGCTATGGTACATCCATAGAATAAAGTAGTACTTGGTAATAAAAAGACACAAACTACCGATTCCTACAATAACATCGATGAATCTCTGTAAATAATGTGAAGTGAAAGGAGCCAGCCTCAAAAGGCCAAATGCTGTTGATTCCATTTATGTGAAATTTTGGAAAAGTGAAATTATAAAGAAAGGGGACAGGTCAGTGATTTCTAAGTCTGATGATGGAGAGAGAGGTTGACAACCAAGCAAAGGAGCATGAGGGAATTTGGGGAGGTGATGAAATTGTTCTATATCTTCCGCGTGGTGGTGGTTACATGATTGTATATGTGTGTTAAAGCTCAGAACTGTGCACCAAAAGGATGACTTTTACTGCATATAAATTATACCTAAAAATGATTTGTGGTTTTGAAATTTGATTTGTTAGGCTCAAGTCAAATCCCACCTTTGCTACTTCTTATTTGTGTACCTTGGGCAAATTATTTTGCTTATTCAGGCTTATTTTAGAGTCATTGTTTATAATATAAGTATTGCAATAATATTTACCTCACCGAGTTGTCATGAAGATTAGGTGAAGTAATCTATGTGAATTGCCTAACACAATGCCTGGCATAGATTTACTTTCAGGGAAGAAGAAAAAAAATCACAAATTCTTGCAAGAATAACAACATATTTACTACTGCTGGTGCTTTTGTTATGTCAGTCATCCTTCCAGTCTTCCCTCACATCCATGCACATTTTTCCAGAACCAAAATTCATGTCTGGGACTTTCTGATTTGCCAACCAGGGTCAGTATGGCTACTGTGGGTGCACCATCATCCCATCATCTCATTCTTCTACTTTTGCCACTCACTGGTGCTTAGTTTAGCTGGTTCCATGACAAGGTAATAGCAGCCACACACTGTGCTTATCAAGGCCAGAAAGACAGAGATGACAGCACACAATTCAATCATCTCTCACTGCTGATTTATTCATGATGCCTAACTTTTTCTATTCCTTTCCTCATCCAAAATATCAAAGAATGTCATCTACAAACAAAAATAAGTAATATGTGGAATAATATATGCAACTCCTTCTTTGTAATTTATTTCAAAGCACTATGTTATTAAGTCCTGAAAACTCCAAACAGCATTATTTGGTAGTGCAGAGTTCAGTTACTTTGGAGGTCAAAAAAAATTAAAATTACTTTCTTCCAATAACAGGGCTAATGATGAGGAGCCATGGCTTGAATCTTCTAAAACAATGGATAGTGCCCAAATTCTCTACATGGTACAGTTCTTCATTTTGGATGGAATTATCTTTTTTTCCCCCTGAAAGATTGCTTTTCTAATTATATTTTTCTTATGTCAATGCCATTACTTTGAATTCTCTGAGAACTTAACAAAGAACAGTGGTGGTAAGACATAGCAAAATGACCTAGAAATATACTGGATTCATCTTCTAGAAGTCGTAAACCCCAGCACATAAGTTTACTTCTGCAACTTGCTTAATGATACCCAAACACAAAAGAAATGCATTCATATTATAAGTATTGGTTTTTTTGTTAAAATGCAAATGATGCTGGAAAGAATATACTCATTCTTATCAGTCATTTACACTTTAGTAAGAACAAGTTCCTACGATGATTATTGATGGGGATGTGATGGGGAAAAGGAACAAACAAGGGTTTTGGGCAACTGTAGGGGAAAACACATAGATATCAATGTGCTTTGGTCACTGCACACCTCAATTTCACTTCAATCACGTCTCAAGGTCCTCTCTTCTTGGAAGAAGACAGTTTTCTGGCAAAGCATTTTTATAGCTTGCAATTTTTCCTTCTATGTTCACGCATTTTACTGTATATATGAAGAGTAATATTTCCCCTGCCTCTTGAATCTAGATGGGAAAGCTGACTTGTGTGATTGAAAGACTGTGGCGAAAGTAATATTTGGGACTCCTGAGGCCAGACCTTATGAAGACTGACAGACCATGCTTCCTTTTTCCTGGAAGCCAGGCACCATGTAAAGGTCCAGGCCACTATGTAAGAGATCACCTTGCTGTGAGTAGTTGGTCCCACATGGACAGACCAGACGCAGACGCACCAAGGACCATACCTGTGAATGAATACTAGTAAGTCACTGTAGGTGATCCCATGTTGAGCAGAAGAACCACGTGGCTGAACCTATTCAACTCACAAAATCAATAGTAAATTTTTGTGGCTTTAGCCATTATGTTTTGGAGTGGCTTATTATGCAGCAACATATAGCTGAAACATTTTCCTTCCCCACTCATTTCACATATGTCACTTCCAAGGATTAAAAAGAAATTCAAATAAACATGCATGCCAATCATTAAGAATGCATATGGGCCGGGCACAGTGACTCATGCCTGTAATCCCAGCATTTTGGGATGCTGAGGCAGGCAGATCATGAGGTCTAGAGATTGAGACAATTCTGGCCAACATGGTGAAACCCCACCTCTACTGAACATACAAAAATTATCTGGCTGTGGTGGTGCGCACCTGTAGTCCCAACTACTTGGGAGGCTGAGGCAGGAGAAATGCTTGAACCTGGGAGGCAGAGGTTCTGGTGAGCTGAGATTGCCCCACTGCACTCCAGCCTGGCAACAGAGCGAGACTCCGTCTCACACACAAAAAATAAATAAAAAATTCATACATATTTATAAGTAATACTTTTTATTGTCAAGACCCAAGTAACCAATTTTTTTCAATTTAAATTAATCTTTCAGTTTAAATTAAACCATCATGATTTATAATTTTTATATTAAGAAATCAGCCTCTACATTTACTAGCTTTGGAAGATCCCATTGCTATGTGGTATCTCATTCTTCTAATATAAGCTGAAGGCAGCAATAAAACCAGAAATGCATGTAATTGAAAAGTACATTCATCTATTCATTCATATTGTTTTCTCTGATCCACATTTCAAAAAATTTATGAGCTCATTTGGAAAATGTGAAAGAAAAAAAAATCAATAGAGTAACCATGATTTATAAAGGTAAAACCATCATGTCATGAATATTTCATCAGGGAAATGTGGAAGCCATCCGATTTTATCTAAGCATATTCCTCAATCTGATGTGATTAATTCATAAATGAACTGACATCCATTATTATAGATGATCACTGGGTACACAGGAATAGCACAAGGGCTACAAAACAAACACCTGTTTCAGGAAGCTTTCAAGAGTTCTGGAAATAATCTGGGACAAATGTGATTAGAAGCCATTGGTAAGGAAAGGACAACAAGAAGAGACCATGATTTTCTGCATGTCTAGCAGAGGAACATCAAAGTGAGTCAAATTTCATAGTCTGCAGGAGAATTAGACCAAACCCTCCTTCTTTTTCCTAGGGATGGCTCAGCTGCCTCTCTCAGAAGCCTTCAGTGGGGAACCCAATCACCAATATTTGTCCTGACTGTAGCTCCAATTTCCCCAGGTATCCAACTGTTTTCAAGCTCCTCCACTCAGTTCTGAGGGCTCTGGAGAAATTAATATATGAAAGCAAAAGGCATTTTGTAGAGAAGAAATAAACCAACCGCATTCAAGAGGCTCATACTCAAGCAATTAGTGATACAACCAGTGGCACAATAAACATCCATCGATCCCCAGTAGAGCAGGAGGCAGCACAAAGAACAGGGTAAATTAGAAGCAGATCAAAGGAGAAGCATATTCAATAAAGAACTCAGGCAGAATGCTGCCAAGGCCGGCTCAGCACTGAGGTTTCAAATGGCATAGTCATCAGGGGCTGGATTGTCCAAGCTGTGCACTGCCCTCAATAGAGTTTTCAAAGGTGGCCCATGGTGATGTGATTTCATTCTCAAGCTATTGATTTCATTGAAGAAATCTGAAACTTTCCAAAAGTCATCAGCAAGGACATAGAAGGGTCAGAACTTAATTTAGCAGCAGGGGCACTCACTGAGTCTAACAGGTTTCATTGCAGAGGAAATTAATCATGGACTTGAAGGCAGTCTTCTCATGGCTCTGAAAAGCAAAGTCTGTACAGGTATTAGCGCCTCCATTAGTGAACTCCTCAACCAGGAGCTGAAAGCAGTCTACATGCATTGACATCAGATCAGCACAAAGCTGCAAGGAGTGTGGGGAAATGGATTCAATTATAGTGAAAGAGACAAAGGACATAATGAAGAAGTACAACAGCGAGGAAGAAGCACATATACGATATATACCAGCCTTCTTAATGCTAATGGGCTGGTGTTTGTTGGAGGTGAGAATGGTGGTTTTCCTTATCTAAGAGTCCTACCCCAGGACAGAGTATGCACATTCAAGAGTCAGATGTGGATAGCAGAGACAATTTAAAACCTTCTAGCATGCAAAAATGTTCCATAGCCTTTCACTTACTATGAGGTCAGATTATATTCATTACATATATGTTTATGTAAACAATTATAATATTTGTTAATGAACTCTACACGGGGAAAGTGGAGTCTGATTTATCCACTCCTGTATCCCTAGTACCTAGCAAATGGGTCCTCAATACATGTTTACTAAATAAATGAAATAATTGAATCAAGATCTTGAAAGTCTTTCAGAAATACAAGGCACGCTCATATTTTTACTTAGTCTTCTTCCTTTGATTGTGATAACGAATATATTCTTGTATACTAGAATGAATTCACTTAGAGCCAGCGTGGTACAGAAATAAATAAATAAATAAATAAACAAACAAATAAATAAATAAATAAAGCAAAGCAAAACAGAAAACAATAAGCTGGGCAGATAGGGATTTATGTTCTTATTTCTGGAGTTTCACTAACATTCTGGGGCCTTGAGAATTTTACCCCTCTGGATTTTAGCCCTCCTCAGTATAAAAGCTAGGAAGACAGGTAACGGGAGTGCTATTATGTTCAAACTGCTTTCCAGAGACAATATTCTATAATTCCATTGAGAAGGTGTATTTTTAGAGCATGATATGGGACTTACTTCATGAGATGAAAGAATCATAAGGTATGGGAGCTAAGGAATAATTTCAATTCAGAAAATAGAACAGAAAGAAAATATTTTAAAGTATCTGGTCTAACACCATACCTTTGGGAAGATAAATGATGCAAATATGCGGGGTTATTATGGTGTTTCCATCTTCACTATTTCTAGTTATGCCTTTTTATTTACTGAAGAGTGAATCTAGGATTGCTTAACTGATTGGTATGAATCTGAAAGCTCCAATGGTATCCTTCTCTTTGTGAAAGTCTATAAGTCTCTTTCACACACATACACACACATACATATGCACACACGAACACCTGTGCCCACACACGCACATGCACACACATACAAACCACCACAAAAATATCCTCAGGGCCAACCTTCAAACAATAGAGGAATTGAAAACAGTACAGGGCCTCTGAGATGCTTTCCGGCCCAGTTGCTAGCCAACAAGACCAAAGAATGGTGTCTTCCTTTCTCTCACAATATGTTCATTCAGCAGTTGTTATTCTGATTTTATTCTAATGTAAAGGAATTTGTGAATAAAAAAATGCATCTGTGTGTTAATAATCTCATGTTTTTGTCATACACATGCCATTCTCTAATTTTCCATACTGCAATCTGCTAATGGAAGATAACTTGAAGTTAAAGTTGTGAATGAATCCAAAATGGACTAAATAAAAACAAAGCCTAATTCATTTAATGTTCCCTATTTCCCCACCTTCATGCTTTCATCAATATTTGGCTGCTAAAATGGCTCAAATTGTAAACCTGGATGAAAAGTGTGCAAAATGTTTTTCAAAAAAAGATATTGGCATTTTAGATTTATGGCCTAACGTTTGATTCACCTATCACAAAGGAAAGATCCATGCTAGTTTCTTCCCTTCATTAGTAAAATCCATTTTAAGGTCTCCAGGAGGTAAATTATTTTTAGAATTAGTTTTTATTTTATTAGTCAGGTTGCAGAGTGTCAAAATTGCACTGAAGCCAGTGGCACTTCACTGAGCTTATTAATATTGATACGATCACTCTGTGTTCTGTGCTGAGTGACACTGCTAACCTTCTGGGAAGATGAGGATTCTTCTTAAAGAGACCGCACAATTTTTAACAGATCGGCAGATATGTTCTTCTGGTATATGTAAAAAAGAGCAAGTAGAATGTCTACATCAGTGCTCTGTGTTTCAATTCATTCAACCAATATTACCTAAGCACCATATTTGGGTTAACACAAGATGCAAGATGCGGAGGCTGCAAAAGAACTCCAAAATGTGACGCTCCCCTTCAAGAAGCTCAGTCTATTCAGTAAAGATTTTTCTAGCACCTATATTATGTGCCAGGCCCTGTGCTGGGGGGCTGCAAAAGATTTTAAATGGTTATAGTATTGTCTCTATAGTCAAGGGACTTATTAAATAATAGAGGGGTGAAAGAATTATTGCATTATAAACAGCACTGAGGAACAAGTGAAGTGAGAGATTATGTCCATAGGGAGTTAGGTGATAACTCCATAGAGTACAGATAATATCTGAACAGGGCTTGGAAGGATGGGTGGATTCTAAGAGACGGATTTCACTAGCATAGGCAGGCAGTAAAGGATGCAGATGTTCAGAGGACGTAGTTTGAGCAAAGACAAGCAAATCAAACTGGAATGCACTTAAAGAATGGCAAGTAGCTCTGTTTAAACAGAAAGGCTGGGAATACATTAGGTAATAGGGGAAATTTGGTTGTGGCCATGTTGTGGAAGTGGGAAGGGCAGCTGAAGCAGTCTAAACTGAATTTCCACAGACAGTGGATATTTAGCAAGTTTCCAAGCCAGGATTCAAATCTGTTGCTTATAACAAAAATTTTAAATACAATGTTGGATTAATCCTTCCATAGGTAGGCAAACATATTTGAGATAGTATTTGCTAAAAAATTCTATTTTTTTTTTAGGGTAACTGGAAACAAGATTGTCATTTCTCGTATAACCTGTAAACCAAATAGTGTTGCAGTAATTATGGAAGGTAAGAGTGAACATTTTATAACCATAGAGGATAAGAGGGCATTTTGCAATCCATATAAAATATGTAAACAGAAACTTCTTAAAATGTAACTTCTTTCAGTCACATCCCCAATTATTGTTGACAGCACATTTGATATCTACAACTGAGATTCAGAAAGTTAGTTCTGAAAACTTCTTTCACGGCATGGGAGAAGAAAATCTGAAGTCACTCTGTAATGAGTTGCTCAGGAATGCGGTCTGGACCCAAAAAGAGACTTAGGAAACCTAATCTCTAATTACAGCTTTTCCAAGCATTGTGTTAAATGCAAAATGCATGCAAAAGATTACAGGTTTTTTGTTTTTCCAAAACTTTTTCTAGAAAATAGAATAAAACACTTCAAGCATTCAGAACAGACATTATAGGAATTAACTGAACTGAATTTGATATAACAAATATCAGAAAAAAATTTCTTTACCTTGTAAAGCATAATACTTCATAAAGAAATGCTGACAGTTGACTCAGTTCTCATTCTTTCCTAAATACTAATAATTTACCTACAGCATTGATACTGATTTTTTTAAAATAATTTTTCCTATCAGCTCATGTTCCAGGAAACCATTCCTACTTCCATTTTCTTTGCTTGGGTCAGTGCTTAAAATAATAGCAGCAAAAGCATGGCGAGGAAGGTCCCAGATAACTGGGAAGGAAGGGTAGATACAATGAATGTTTTATCTTAACTGACCTCCAAAATAAGCCATGACTATCTTTCTTTTTGGCGAGCCTGCCCGCCTATCCTTTCTCCAAATTAAAAGTCAACAAGCAAGCATTGATTGCACCTAATTTCATATGATACATCTTGTTTATCACTGATAGACAAATACCTTCCTCACAGGAAGTGGGTGAAGATGCTAAACATGCTCCAATAGAGGAGACTGGAATAAGAAATGCTGTTGACCACGGCAAAGGACATAGGGGCAAGTGACAGAGCAAGCGATGAAATAATGCATCCAGCACAATTCCATTTTTGCCTGGATGGCAGGATCCCATTGCCAAGTAGTCTTTTCTGTTTTTTTCCCGCATAGTTCCCTTTTTTCTTTTTCTAACTTTTATTTTAGGTTTGGGGGTACATGTGCAGGCTTGTTACACAGGTAAACTGTGTGTCATTGGGGTTTGGTGTACACATGATTTTGTTGCTCAAGTAGTGAGCATACACCCAATACGTAGTTTTTCAATCCTCCTTCTCCTCCCACCCTGCACCATCAATTATGTCTTGGTGTCTATTGTTCCCCTCTTTGTCTCCATGTGTGTTCATTGTTTAGCACCCACTTATAAGTAAGAACATGTGGTATTTGGTTTTCTGCTCCTGTGTTAATTTGCTTAGGATACTGGCCTACAGCTGCATCCGTGTTGCTGAAAAGGACAGGATCTCATTCATTTTTTGTGGCTGCATAGTATTCCATGGTATATATGCACCACCTTTATCCAGTCCACCATTGATGGGCATCTAGATTGATTCCAAACCTTTGCTATCGTGAAAAGTGCTATGATGAGCATATGCATGTATATGTCTTTATGGTAGAATGATTTCTATTCCTTTGAGCACGTACCCAGTAATGGGATTGCTGGGTTGAATGGTAGCTCTGTTTTAAGTTATTTGAGAAATCTCCAAACTGCTTTCCACGGTGGCTGAACTAACTTGTATTTCCACCAGAAGCGTATAAGTGTTCCCTTTCCAAAGCCTCACCAAAATCTGTTATTTTTTTGACTAATAATAGCCATTCTGACTGGTGTGAGATGGTGTCTTATTGTGGTTTTGTTTTGCATTTCTCTAACGATTAGTGATGCTGAGAATCTTTTCAAATGCTTGTTGGCTGCATGTATGTTGTCTTTGAAAAAGTATCTCTTCATGTCATTGGCTCATTTTTAAAAATGGGGTTGTTTTTTGCTTATTAAGTTCCTTATATATTCTGAATGTTAGGCCTTTGTCAGATGCATAGCTTGGAAATATTCTCTTCCATTCTATAGGTTGTGTGTTGATTCTGTTGATAGTGTCTTTTGCTGTGCAGTAGCTATTTAGTTTAATTAGGTTCCACTTGTCAAGTTTTATTGTTGTGGCAATTCTTTTTAGGATTTAGTGATAAACTTTTTCCCAAGGCCAGTGTCTACAACAGTGTTTTCTACATTTTCTTTCCAGGATTCTTATTGTTTGAGTTCTACTATTTAAATCCTTAATCTATTTTGAGTTAATTTTTGCATATAGTAAAATGTTGGGGTCAAATTTCAATCTTCTACATATGGCTTTCCTGTTACCCCGGCACTATTTATTAAATAGGGAATCCTTTTCCCATTGTTTGTCATTGTTAACATCATTGAAGATCTGATAGATGTAAGTATGTGGCTTTAATTCTGGGTTCTCTAATCTGCTTCATTAGTCTATGTAACTGTTTTTTATAACAACACCATGCTGCTTTGGTTACTGTAGCCTTGTAGTATAGTTTGAAGTCAGATAGTGTGATGCCTCCAGCTTTGTTCTTTTTGCTTAGGATTACTTTGGCTATTCGCGATATTTTTTGGTTCCATATGAATTTTAGAATATTTATAATTCTGTGAAAAATGACATTGGTGGTTTGATAAGAATAGTGGTTAATCTGTAGATTGCTTTGGGCAGTATGGCCATTTTAACAGTATTGGTTCTTCCATCCATAAGCATGGAATGTATTTTAATTTATTTGTAATATCTCTGATTCATTTCAGCAGTTTTTTAATTCTCCTTGTAGAGATCTTTGTAGAGACCTGCTTGTTTAGCTATATTCCTAATTACTTCATTTTTTTTGTGGTTATTGAAAATAGGATTGTGTTCTTGATTTGATTCACAGCTAGAACGTTGTTGGTGTATAGAAATGCTACTGAGTTTTGTACATTGATTTTGTATCCTGAAACTTTACTGACGTCATATATCAGTTCTAGGAGCCTTTTGGTAGAGTCTTTGGGGTTTTCTATGTATAGGATTATATTACTAACAAAGAGAGATAGTTTGACTTCTTCGTTTCCTATTTGGAGCATTTTATTATTTTTCCTGCCTGATTGCTCTGGTTAGGACTTCCAGTACTATGTTAAATAGGAGTGGTGAGAGTGGGTATACTTGTCTTTTTTCAGTTCTTAAAGGCAATGCTTCCAGCATTCTATTCTACTTTGGAAATCATTATTGGTCTGTTCAGGTATTAAATTTCTCCCTGGTTCAACCTTGGCAGATTGTACATTTCCAGGAATTTATTCATTTCTTCTGGATTTTCTAGTTTGTGTGCATTGAGGTATTCATAACACTCTCTGAGGTTTTTTTTTTTTTTTTTTTGGTGCATTTCTGTAGGGTTTGTGGTAATGTCTCCTTTGTAATTTCTGACTGCGTTGATTTGGATCTTCTCTCCTTTTTCTTTATTGATCTAGCTAGTAGTCTAACAGTCTTATTTATTGCTTTAGCAACCAACTGTATTAGTTCATTCTCATGCATCTAATAAAGATGTAATTGAGACTGGGCAATTTATAAAGGAAAGAGATTTAATTGACTCACAGTTACACTGGGCAGTGAGGTCTCAGGAAACTTAACAACCATGGTGGAAAGGGAAGCAAACATGTCCTTCTTCACATGATGGCAGCAAAGAGAAATGCTGAGCAAAAGCGGCAAATCCTTTTATAAAACCATCAGATCTCATGAGAACTCTCTTTCCCAAGAACAGCAGCATGGGGATAACTGCCCCATAATTCAATTACCTTCCACCTGGTCCCCCCTCCATGACATGTGGGGATTATGGGAACTACAATTCAAGATGAGATTTGGGTCGTGACACAGCCAAACCATATCATCAACTTTGTTTTGCTGATTGGTTGATCTTTTGTATGCATTTTCACATCTCAATTTCATTCAGTTCCACTTTGATTTTCTTTCTTTCTTTTCTTCTGCTAGCTTTGGGATTGGTTTGCTCTTTTGAATTCCCATAAGTGTGATGTTAGGTTGTTAATCTGAGACCTTTCTGTCTTTTTGATGTAGTTGTTTAGGGCTATAAACTTTCCTCTTAACACTTCTTTAGCTGTGTCCCAGTGATCATGTATGTTGTATCTTAGTTGTCATTTGTTTCAGATAATTTCTTGATTTTTGACTTAGTTTCATTTTTTACCCCGAAGTCATTCAAAAGCACGTTGTTTAGTTTCCATGTAATTGTACGGTTTTGAGATATCTTCTTGGTAACAATTTCTATTTTTACTGTGCGGTGGTCCAAGAGTGTGGTTGGCATGTGTATATTTAAGTTTGTTGAGAATTGCTTTATGGCAGAGCATATGGTTGATCTTAGATTACATGCCATGTGCAGATGAGAATAATTACATTCTTTTGTGGAGTGGAGTGTTCTGTTGATGTCTATTGGGTCTATTTGGTCAAGTGTTTTTAGTTACTAAATATTTTTGTCAGTTTAGTGCCTCAATCTGACACTGTGAGTGGGGTGTTGAAGTCTTTCACTATTATTATGTGGTTATCTACTTCTCTTCATAAGTATCTAAGAACTTGTTTTATGAATCTTAGTGCTCCATTGTGGTGTGCATATACATATTTAGGATAGTTAAGTTTTCTTGTTGAACTGAACCCTTTATCATTACATAATGCCCTTCTTTGTCCTTTTTGATCATTGTTGGTTTAAAGTCTGTTTTATCTGAAATAAGAATAGCACCTCCTGCTCTCTTTTGCTTTGCATTTGCATGATAGATCTATTGCTATCCCTTTAGTTTAGCCTATTGGTGTCATTGCATGTGAGATGGACATCTTAAAGACAACATTCAGTGGAGTCTTGCTTCTTTATCCAACCTGCCACTCTATGTCTTTTAAATGGGGCATTTAGCTTATTTATATTAAAGGTTAATATTGATATGTCAGGATTTTATCTTGTCATCTTGTTAGCTGATTGTTATATAGACTTAATTGTATAGTTGCTTCATAGTGTCAGTGGGCTATGTACTTAAGTACATAGTGTGAAAAATATGTTTTTGTGGTGGCAGATAAGGTTCTTTTGTTTCCATGTGTAGCACTCCCTTAAGAATCTCTTGTAAGGCGGGTCTGGTGGTAATGAATTCCCTTAGCCTTTGCTTGCCCGAAAAGAATTTTATTTGTCCTTTGTTATGAAGCTGAGTTTGGCTGGAAAAGAAATTCTTGTTGGAATTTCTTTTTTCTGAGGATGCTGAATGTAGGTCTCTGATGTCTTCTGGCTTTTAAGGTTTCTGCTGAAATGTTCACTCTTAGCCTGATGAGTTTCCCTTTGTACATGACCTGGCCCCTCTCTCTAGCTAACTTTAATATTGTTTCTTTCACACTGACCTTGGAAAATCTCACGACTGTATGTCTTGGAGATGGCTGTCTTATACAGTGTTTCACTGGGGTTCTCTGGATTTCCTGAATTTGCATTTTGACCACTCTAGCAATGTTGGGGAAATTTTTGTGGACAATATCCTCAAATTACGTTTTCCAAGTTGCTTTCTCTCTCTTCTTCTCTTTCTGGGGTGCCAACGAGTTGTAGGTTTGGTCTAATCCCATATATATCAGAGGTTTTGTTCATTTTATAAAATTCTTTTTTCTTTACTTATGTCTAATTGAGTTGATTTGAAGAACTGGTCTTTGAGCTCTGAGATGCTTTCCTCATTTTATTCTGTTCTGCTGTTAACATACTTCTAATTGTGTTATGAAATTCCTGTCATGAGTTTTTCAGCTCTCAACCAGTTTGTTTCTTTCTTAAAAGGGCTATTTGGTCTTTCAGCTGTCGTATTGTTTTATTGGATTCCTTAGATTCCTTGGGTTTCAAATTTTCCTGGATCTTAATGATCCTTGTGGCCATCCAGATTCTGAATTCTGTGTCTGCCATTTCAGTCCGGTTAAGAACCATTGCTGGGAAGCTACTGTGGTTGCTTTGAGGTAAGGGAACACTGTGGCTTTTAGAGTTACTAGAGTTCTTGTTCTGTTTGTTTGTTTATCTGTGTGCTCTACTGTTCCTTTAATCTTTGAAGTTGCTATCTTTGGATAAAGCTTTTTCCTTTTGTATTCTTTGATGCCTTTGAGGATTTGGCTGTGGTATATATATTGGGTTTAGTCAACTGGCTTTGTTTCTGGATGATTTCAGGGGGCCAAACACTCAGCTCAGCACTCCTAGGCTTTGTGCTCTCACCCTGGAGGGCTAGGACTAGACCTGCAGCTTTTTTCTCTGGCCCCTCAAGGTTAAGCACCTATTGTGCTTGAGGGGCTGAGGTGTTCCCTATCTGCTGACAACAACATTCAGATGAGGAATCTGGTGAAATCACTTCCGTGGGAAGGAGGTTGTTGGTGGAGGGCCCCAGTTGACCACTGCTAAGTCCCACAGGTGTGTGTGTGCACCTGTGGCAGTGACTGGCAGTTTCCACATGCACTGGCAAAACAGTAGGGGAGACTGAATGAGTGCGCACTGGCAGGAGAGGGCTGTAAGTGGGTGCTTGCCAGTCAGGGCCCATCTCCAGAAGTTCTCCAACTGTTAGATGGAGCTTGCCGGTGAAAGAACTATCATGGTGGCTGTTGGCAAGCACCTTGGCTGGTCAGCTGAGCCTGTGCTGCAAGTGGGTGGGACCAGGCAGGGACTGGAGGTGGGCTGGCAGACAGGAGAGTTCTCATATCAGACTGACTGCATCCCACAGGCCAAGATGGCCCTGTTCTGTCCAGGTCTGGCAGCCAAGAAAAGCTAAATCTTCCTACAGGATCATGGCAATCCTTGGGGGATGGGCACCTATGGCTGTGCTCTCCACTGAAGCAGTTCCCATGCCAAATCCTGTAGGCTTTGTGCTGGCTGGAGTTCTGAGTCTTTCTGCTTTCTGGGAAGTTCTTACTGACAGCTCAAATGTCCATGTGGGTCGTGGGGTCTCCTGCAACTAGGATTCCAGAGGGTTACGGTGAGAGTGAGCCACTTTACCCATTTCATTTATACCTTCCCCAGGAGCTGCATGGGGCCAGAAATGTGTCCTGGTTCTGGGCAACCCCATGCCTCCTTCCTTGGCAACCCCATGCTTCCTTCCCTTTCAGTCCAGGTTCTGCACCCTCCCTCTGTCCATTCTCAGTGACTTCTTTCCAAAAGATTTGTTCATAATGTGCCAGTTTACTTGATGGTCTGGTCTCTCTCAGTGGGAGAAGCTCTTCATGGCCGCATCTAGTTGGCTATCTTGGTTCAAGTCACCTTTTTTGTCTTTCTTAGTTGGACACTCAGAGCAATTTTTCCACCCCATAGAGCTCTGTCTTCTAATTGAGTCTCTGTATTATTGCTTTCCCTTTTACAATAAACCCTGGAAGTATATAAGTAGTAAGCTTCGTGAAGCAAAGAAAGGCAAAGGACCGAGGCTTCTAATTTTTATTCAATAACATTTAATTAAGTTATTCATCCAACACATACTCTGGAAAGAGATGGAAACATGAATAAAATTTAGTCCCAGATTATTGGTCTTCTAGGGCAGCCATCACAAAGTACCACAGACTGGGTGGCTTAAACAGAAAAAATGTCTTTTCTCTTAGTTCCAGAGGCCAGAAGTCTGAGATCAGAAAGTTGGCAGGATTGGTTTCTTCTGAGGCCTCTTTCCTCGGTTTGAGGATCACCCTCTTCTCTCTGCGTCTCCACATAGTCTTTTCTCTGTTCATGCCTATGTCCTTACCTCCTTTTCTTATGAAGACACCACTCACATTGGATTAAGTCCCACCCCAATGACTCATATAATCTTAATTTCCTGTTTTAAAGACCGTATCTTCAAATATAGTCTGAGGTACTGGAGAGAAGATTTTATCATATAAATTTTGGCGGGAGACTCTTTTCAGCCCATAATTCTGACCTATTGGTCTCCCTAGTCTATTTGGAAACAGACATGTGAAAAAATTATAATGAGATAATAAATGGTATAGAACATATATATATATATATATATATATGGCAATATTGGAAGACAGACGAAGAATCAACTAAACTGCGGCTTGTCTGATTGACTGGATACTCAATACATCTCTAAGATGCTCTTCTTTCCTGAGTGATTAATTAAGGATAATTAATGAAAACAATGCTAACAATTTTTACTCTGGTGTAAAAGCCAGCACATAAGCCAACATTCTCTAGCCTCATTTGCTTGAGTGGTATTGCTTTTATCTACAGCAAAAGGGAAGTCTTCTGGCTTCCTTGAACTGGAAGTTCTCCTGTCTGCCATCTGAAGCACTTAGCACCTTCCAATTCTGTGTTGGTGTTTTATGTCATCAGCACCAGAAACAAATCTTCCATTAAACCTCTGTGTGAGTGTGTCACCGTGACGACACTGCACAAAGGGAACTCAAAGTACTCTAAATTTGAATAAACCAGATAGGCAAAGACAAACAGATACTGGTAATTATAAAAATTGAAGAACTGCATCCTGGACAAAGCTAAGCAAAGGAAATAGCCAAGAAAATGGGATCCCAGAGCAAAGCTGCAAGGCAGCTGAGGACATGATTTTCAGGGAATTCCACATATCACTCAATCTCCATGGCCTAAGGTGGGAGAAAGCTTGGGGGTAGGCAAGTAGATGGGTTGGCCTATCCACCATTTTCTTCTTCTTTTCTCTTTCTTTACTCTCCTCTTATGGCTTGTCTTCTAATAAATACACAGATCAATCCAATCAGCTTCAAAATGAAAATACATATTTTATATATTTTTTCTATTCTCAATTGTATCATTTACATTCCTAAAGTGAGCTAAAAATGGACTATTATTGTAGCATGTGCAAAATTTGACATTTTGTGACTTTTAACTCATCTCCACTCTGATAAAAGTTGTGAAAGCCCAACTCAGAGAGAGATTAAACCCCACAGGACTAATGATAGTGGAAGGTAAGTGATACTGATCAATAAGACACAATTATAAAATAAAATAGAATGAGAAAATTCCTCTTTCTTTTGCAAACAGGTAATTATTTCAGATTTTCTTAACTGAGGAAGTACTGTGTTTGTCCCTGATTTGTTAGAATGAAGCAAATATTAATACTGTAAAACAGATGCCAAATAGTGTGGATTAAAAAGCTTTGACATGAGTTGATATAATGTAGATCTTATATTTATGATGTAATTGTGAATTATGCACTTTATTCATTGGTAATTAGAGAGCAGAACAGATGGAGAAGGTTTAGCTTAAAATGATACGTCCATTAAAATAACCTGCACTGCCAAGTGTCTATTCATGTTCATGAGTACAGCAAATTTGTTCTATGAAAATATGATTGGAAGATAAAGACTTGTTGTCATTGTGTTGGAGTCATCCATCTAATGATGAAAGCTAAAATCCTCTGTAAATGTCAAATCCACCTATTATCCTGTTTTGCTTTGCAGAGGGTCTTAACTAGACATTTTGGCTGTGGCAGAAATTCTAATATTGGCAACTCTGTTTTCCCATTATTTAGACATTACCATGAAGAAAATCAAACTAACCATCAAATGAAAATAACAATGTTGACGATTACTTTAAGTGTACATCTTTTAGTTTATTGTTGAAAGGACAGATGGCAACTACTTTTTAAATGTGAATATTGTATTTTTCTATTTTCACTAGACATGCTTGCTTCTACCCTCACGTATTTTCCCCAGCCTTTTTGGACGGCATCTAGAGGCTGCTTTTCCTTTCACTTTTAATCTGCCTTCACTGGGATGAAAAAAATTATGTAGTCCAGATTTCCCATGTGCTCTGCTTGAAGATAATGCCACATCGAATGAACCACAATTGAGGGTGGAGTGGGGCAGGTCCTCTCCCGTGTTGCTGGTGGGGCTGTAAACAGTGTGCTCTTCTGGGAAGGAATTTGGCAATATGTATCAGAAGCCTTAAATAATTCATCACCAGAAATTCCAATCCTGTGCATCTATCTTATGGACATATTCAAAATAGAGACAAATATACACAGGCCCAAGTACAGCTCCCCAAACACAAAACTTTTTACCTAAAAATGATCATGTTATTCCATATATAATAACTAATAATAGGAATAAACTAAAAGTCACATAGGGGAGATGGTTAAAAAAACTGTGGTATAGCTACATCTTACTCCTGGGTAGAAATTTAAATTATAAATGTGAAGACTGTGAAATAATACAGGAAAATGTTTATATTATAAAGTGGAGAAGAAAAATAAAACATTAAAATACTAGTAAATAAAAGTCAATAATGCTGAGTGCTTTTTTAATATACCAGGTACTGTTTTAAGCACTTCATAAAAAAGATACTATAAAATATATAAGCCACTGAGGTAAGTAGTTGTAGAGCTGGGAGGAGCTGGGATTTGAACTCAAGTACTCTGATTTCAGAGAACCTGCTTTCAATTTTTATGCGATACTACCTCTTCAGTAAGATAACAACTATGTAAAAACAATATGAAACCACACCCACATGCACAGCAGTGAAAAAAAAAAAAACCCATCATGCAGTTTTTTCATCAAGAGCTGCAGTCTATTTCCCCACCCCAAAATCCAAGGTGGCCTTGTGACTTGCTATGAAAATGAAATGCAGCGGAAGGAATTTTGTGTGACTTTCCAGGCTAGGCTGCAAGAGACTTTGCAGATTCCCCTCCACATTCTTGGAATGCTGCCCTGAGATAGCCATGCAAGGAAGATGGTCTACTCTAACAGGGGATGAGAGACCCTGTGGAGGAGAATTGAGGTGCCCTTGCCCCAGCCAGAACCAACTGCCAGACATGTGAGTGAGGCTATCCCGGGCCTTCTCCATCTCAACCAACCCAGCGGCTGAATGTAGTCACATGAGTGAGTCCAGGTGAAATGAACACACAAAATGCCAACTCAACCCATATAATCATGAAAACTTAATAATTCATTATAATTTTACTTCTTTTAGATTTTAGATCCTGACATTTGACATTCCTCTGGAATAAACTGGACAGTTTCCTCGGGTTTCTAAGACCAAGGTAGAAGTCTTCCTAAAAGAACTGATCCTTTTGAGACATTGCTACTGTGCCATTCCATGGTCACTTAAACTTTCCTGGATTGGGCACAGAGTGAATGACACAGAATTTTGTGAGCAGCTGTTGGGCAATTAAATGGTAAGGTGAAGAACCTGCAGTCTGGGTAACTGAAAAAATGCTATGAATATTTCTCCCCACCAGCAGTAAGAAGTGCTGAGTCAACTCTCAGGATAAACATGAAACTGGCGACCATTTCACATAGGACCATGTCTCTAATTACTAACCCTGTAATTTTATTGTTGGTGCCTCTTGCATATGAGAAGGAAGCTGCAATTCCACTAGTATCTGCTTATGCTCTGGCAATTCTGCCTCTCTTATTGAGCAATAGAAAAGTTGAAATTATAATCAGGGTGAGGCAAGGCAACTGTCAACAATCAAATTAGGAAGTGGGTATTTTACTAGAGAATTATGATGAAGATTAAAATGCTAAGCTGAAAGTCAATTGCAGTCAAGTAACTTTTGTTCTGTTGATCACTTTCTTCTCCTGGAAAGCTCCTTTGGCTTCCATAAGCATTTCTCATCACTTTCTTCTTCCTCTCTTGCCCTTCTAAGTACCTATCAATAATGTTTTTAATGATCATTCCAGAATTTTGGTTCGTATTCTTCTTACTCTACATACTCTCCTTGAGTGATATAACCAATTTCCGTGGTTTTAATTACTGATAAGTTCCCAGCTTGCATCTTTGGCTCCTGAATTATATTCAACTGTCCACCAGATATCTTTATCTGGGTATTTCCCAAGCACCACAATCTTGTCATGACCAAACAAAATTTATTTTTCTCCAAGATCCTCTCTACCATTATCGTCACTTAGCTTCTTAGCTTCTTTCCAAACTGTTACCTTCACATCTAATCAAGTTTTGTCCGTGTGTTTGCCTTAATATTCCTGAGATCAGCATCAAGTCCATTCCCTGTAGCACAGCACACATGGCTATTCAGGGTCTGGTCCCTGCATACCTTTTCAGCTTTCCTCTTGTCTCTCTTGTATCCTGAGCTATTCTTATATCCAGTGAATTTAAGACTGCAGTGGGCCTCACACATTTCTGCATTGCTATGTATATCACCCCCTATGAAGAATGCTCTTTCTTTCTGCCTTCCTCCAGCAGACACCTTCTCATCTTACAAAACTCAGTTCAGAGCAACTTGTTTGAAGAGGTTTCTCTGACCTCCCTTCCCTCCAGCTGTGTAAATTAGGTGTTTCTCCTCCCATAGTGCTTTATGCATGACTCTACCATTACATTTATTATATTGATTGCAATAGACTCTTTGCTTCTCTGCCTTGCCTAGAAGACCTGCCTATTTCCTGACAACAGGTACTGTGTGTTTTTATCTATGTACTCTATTATTTCATTTAATACTTGGCTGCTAGTAAATGCACATAGCAGACATTGTGGAATGGGTGAATGTGATGTAACCAATCTACAGGGATCTCTCTATTAGTGATTCAGCAGAGAGAGGTAGTAGCTCAGTGTGAGAGGATAGGGTGTGATAGACAAGTCACAGAGAGTTCATATATAAGACTGGGTGACTCAAGATGCTCAAATTTGGGGCTGGCCATATTTCAGCATAGGTTAATAATTTGTGTCCAAACCAGGATGCTAAGCCAGTCAACTACATGCCTATGATTTTGTTAGTCACATTCCAGATAGAACAAAGGGATCCTACCTTAGCTCCTGGTCATAGGGTCAGGTTGTCTCACTCCTTGAAACTTGCTGGTCTTGCAATCCCCAGGCAGTACCTACCACTTGCCACACAGACTGTTATAATTTCAAACCAACAGAACTATCTCCTCCCTGGGCTCTGGCAGTCATCATTTGAATCTGAGGGAACCTACTGGTCTCTACTCTCCCTGAGATCTCAGAATTCCCAGATTTATATTCTATGAGAAAAATATGGATCTACAATTATTCCTTTAAGGCATACTAAATCCTTTCATATGTGGTATTTGCCTCTTCACATTACAAACCTCCCTTCTGCCAGAGTTCTGGCAAAAGCCATTCAAGCTGCAGAGTTTATCTTCTCTCAGCTGTCTGTGCCATGTCATGGCCACACTTACTAACAGAAAAAGAAGACATATGTTTGCAGGCTGCATCTATCTCTAGGATATAGCTCTGTTTTTTCTGCCAAAGCCATTTACATTGATTTAAATCACCAAACCATCAGTCTACACTGCCTGGGGCAGCCGAGATCCATACAGTACTAACATAGGTGGTAGAAGGTTTGAACACAAGTAAATAAGACACATAATCCTGATGGAACTTAGAATCTCCACAAGGATAAAGAACATACTAAATATACAGTAAGTAACAGAGTAAGAGAGGATATGTTAAATTGCTTGAGTGTTTATGGGTCAGGCCCTTACCCGTGACACGTTTGATTTAATCCTTATAACCATTCTGCGAGGTAAAGTATTATTAGACTACAATGATAGGTGAGGAAATTAAGAATCAGAGGGGAGAGCTAAGCTTCCCAGCATCATGCAGCTAGAACTCAGGCCTATGCCGTGATTTAATCACAATGATGATTTTCCTCCTAGAGCCATAGGAGTTTGGAAGAGGATGCAATTGCTCTGTCTTGGAGTGCTTGCACAAGTCTTCACAGAGGTGGTGAAATAAAATCTAGGCCTTCAAAAATAACCGGGATTTAGAGAAGTGGAAAGGCAAAATAAGACATTTGGGGCAGCAAATATCTTTAATTGCATCCTATTGTAAAACAAAGGATGGTGATGAAGCTAAGGATTCCTTGGCCATCCAGAGAGCCCTAAGAATTCCCTCTTCCAAAATAAAATTCCTCCAACCTGTAGCTCAAATAACTTGCTTGAGTGTTTTTCAATCCACTGTAACACCAGGGTCACCTGGCAGCTCTGGGGACCATAAACTGAGAGAATATTTGCAACTTTACTCTGCTCTGATAACTCTGCTTGTTCTCTCAGTCTGTCAATTTGATATCCTCCACTAACACTGAACAGGATTTAAAATAAATGTATCAAATAGCCATTGCCTGCAGTTTATGCAATATAAAAATGAAATCCTCTTGAAATAAAACTAGCTGAAGAGACCAGCCATTAAATAAATACAGGTACTTTTTTCGTGGTCAACAAGCATGGCATTAAGCTCTGAGAGGTCTTTGCTAATGTGAGTCAAATGCTGACTGATTGGGAAAAGCTTAATATTTAGATCATGAGGCTTTTATCCATAACTGAAGAGGCCAGAAAGACTCACTGTGGTATTTGAGCTATGGCTTTGTTTGCTTGGTGAAATGAGTTCATGGCAATGTCTTCTTGAGTACGCCTTGGCAGTGAATCTGAATTTCCTCCCAGTACAGGTTGTAGCTGAACAAACTCTACCATAACTATCTGATTTTCTGGATAGAACAAAAAGTGTTGAATAATTGGCTAGGGAATCCAAATATCAGAAATTTTCTGGGCGCGGTGGCTCATGCCTGCAATCTCAGCACTTTGGGAGGCCGAGGTGGGTGGAACACAAGGTCTGGAGTTCGAGACCAGCCTGGCCAATATGGTGAAACCCTGTCTCTACTAAAAATACAAAAATTAGCTGGGTGTGGTGGTGCACTACTCAGGAGGCTGAGGCAGAAGAATAGCTTGAACCCGGGAGGCAGAGGTTGCAGTGAGCCGAGATCTCGCCATTGCACTCCAGCTTGGGCGATGGAATGAGATTCTGTCAAAAAAAATAAAAGGGAATCTATGCTGGCCTACATCTTTGTCTCACAAGGGACTGAAGGGATTGAGGTTTGCTCTATAAGCCGGCTCTTGTAACTATGTCTTTCTTTAAAAACATTTTCCCCAATTCTGTCTTCACTTCATTAATTTCAATTAGTTTTTAGACCAATTAATATAAGTATCATTTATTCTCTTTTCAGGGCAATAAGAAATCAAAAGCCTGCACCATAAGTATTTTATCTGACTTCAGCCCCAGCCCAGGTCATTGTGGAACTCTGCTTCCATCAATAACCTCTGCTTCTGTAGCTTATGGCTTCTTGTCTTTTTCCATGTTTAGAAAGAACCACCAAGTGACTAGACCACAGGGTATCTGTTCTTTCAAGTGTCTATATTGACTCAAGCCGTGCTATTAGGGGCACATACCTATCCAACCCACCACAAGGACCACCCTGCTTGCCCTGCTGTCAGCTCCCTTTTTAAGGTAAAATGGACACATACCAGCACATCTGCTTTCCTAACCATTCTTGCCAGCAGCTTCATGTGAAAATGAACATTAAAAGACAGGATTAACTTAAATGAGACAACCTATATTGAACAGTTAGTACTATGCCTAGAGAATAGATTTTACTCAAGGGCTTAGAAACTTCCCAGAACTTCTTGGAGACTTAACACATTTGACCCTAACAGTGAATGCAGGGTTGCATTTGCATCCACCTGTAGCCTACACTTGTCCATCTGATAATCTATCAACTAAACTAAGCACTGGAAAATCTTGTAAAATTCTCAGTTTCTCTGAAAAGGCATAATTTCTGGAGGTGCAGACATGACTATCAGAATTAAACCACCAGAACTTCCTCAAAGGGCGGAAGTACATCAAACTCACTTGGCAAGATACTTGTGGCTTAGAGGAAATTTAAAATCCATGGGCTACTCTCCATTTAACTCCACAAGTTATTCACATTTATTTGTTGGCGGTTCACTGGAATTGGTCTATTCCTGAAATTGAAGGACTAATAGGACTCATTATAGTCCAGGATGCTTCCTTTTCATGGGCCCTGCCTAGCACAGGGCAGTAAATCATTAATTTAAAATCGGTCTCTGAAAAACATAGGGTGATAAAGCAAAGAAGATGTAAGCCAAGTTGCCTTTATGTTCAAATCTCTGTTATTTACATTTAAACTCCTTTTCCCTCCTACTCCTGAATTTTATTGTAGGGGTATGTGTGTGTGTGTCTGTGTGTGTGTTTACGTGTGTGTGTGTGTGTGTGTGTGTGTGTGTGAGAGAGAGAGAGAGAGAGAGAGAGGTGAGGGAAGAGAGATGTTTTGGTAATTGAGTTAAAAAATGTGTCAATCTTTCTGTCTGAAGTAGTTTTCTAGTGTGGCTGGAGATGAATGCTGTAGAGATAGAACAAAGTTGTCTTTAGGAAGCAGCACAGAGGGGGACAGAAGGTGGTGGGGATGGCAGAGGTGACTTGCATGCTTGCCATTTACCTTTTCCTGTAAATCACCAGTCACTACTTCTGGTTTCGCCCCAGTACTGTGCTTGCTCTGTGGTCTTGGCTAAGTCAGATGACCTTTGATTGGTCTTCTCATCTGTAAAATAGGGTTAATGCCTTACTGGGTCATGGTAAGAATTAAGTGACAGACCATATGTGATAACCTATTTTAAATTAATGGTTTACTTCCCTGTGCTAGGCAGAGCCCATGAAAAGGAAGTATACTGGACCACAATGAGCCCTGTTATGCTTTGGTTGGCAGATTCTTGTTGCATATCAAGTGCTCAATACATATTAGTTTCTTCCTCCAGGAAACTCAAAAGCAAAGTTTGTGAGAATGTTCCATTATACTGAAGGACACTTAAAGGCATATATCAAATTCCAGCTCTTCCACTAGAATGTCAGCATGTTGTTAAATGTGCTGTATCTGTGCAAAGAGAATGAATTGAAATGGTTCATGCAAATCCTATTGAGATTAAAAAAAAATCAAAACTTCAGGCAGGATATACAAAGAAGATGATTTCCTTTAGATCTGAAGCCTGATTTTCTTTCAACCCTCTCTGATTTCTTTTAAGCTCTGGGTACCCAGACATATGCATATATTTTGGCTGCTTGGAATCATAATTTGTTTCTCTGGTGACTTGGCACTCTTCTTTTTCCAGATTTCTCCTTTCTTCTCTTTTAATAGAAGCACTGCCATTCTTCCTTCAAGTAATAGAAGTAATAGGTGCTTGATACATATCCCCAGCTATGACCTGTGGTTAGTTGGCTGGCTTTTCCTCCTTTGTCTACCCATGGGTAGAATATGTTCTTTTTATGATACATGAATTTGAGATTGCATAACTTTTGATGCAATTCCTTTATGGCTTTACTGGGTAATGGGTGAAAGGACTGGAAATAATATTTGAGGAAAGAAGGAATGGAAGCATTTCTAATTCCATGAAAGACTTGATTTAGAATATTTCCCTCTGGTCCTATCTGGAGAGTGCTGCTGCAGTTATAGATTGCTTTGATAAAGGCTTTCTTTAAAATGCACTGAAGTGAATTCAGAATTTCAGAATTCCATTTTTTTCAAAAAGTGAAATAAGTAAAGAACACGTATATACTTTGCTCATTTACTAGTTAAAAGGTTTCAGCAAGATTTCAAAGAAATAATTTAGAGATAGTTAAAACCGAGGCTACATAATAGGTATGTACTTGGTGCTATATTTTACTTCATAAACTATTGATGCTTAGCCTTATCACAAGTCCAGCTGGAAATCCACGGAACTTCTACATTCTTATAATTTGCATATTTGTTAATATATTCCTATTAGTGCTAAAAATAAAATATAAATTTATCAAATGACTGTCAGGCTCTGTTCTAAAAGCTTTATATATATTATTTAATGCTCCCATCAATACTTTAATGAAGGTATTATTATCATTCCCATTTTATAGATAAGACTACTGAGGTATTAAATAATAAGACAAACAGATATTACATTTTACAGCCAGGATTCAAATCAAGCTAAGTCCAGGTATTTGCTGCAATCACTAGTTCCCCATTGTGCCAAGATATGTTTTAGACAAGAGTATCATTGTCCAGTCCTTTTTATTACAAAGATGCTAACACAAGTAAGAATGTATAGATTGGGTTTACATGTCTTTATTGCACGTTTTGTAGACTGATTGCAAAACTGACCTACATTTTCTGCACTTCCTCATATTCACATCCCTTAGTAAAGACTTTGCAACTACTCCCACGAGGAATCTTTTCCCTTATCCCTCCTGGAAACCAGACTAGGTTTATGTCTTGCTTTGATCAATACAATGTGGAAGAAGTATAGTGGGCCAGTTCTCAGTCTATACTTCAAGAGGCATTGAGCCTTCCATTCTAGTTTTCCCTCTGATCCTTGCCACACCATGAGATCCAGCCTGAGACAGTCCACTGGAAGACAAGATATCGTGTTGAATAAAGTCATCCCCTTGACAGACCTCCCAGAACCCCCAGGCTCTGGCTGGCCTGCCACCTGACTGCAGACATGAGCAAACCCAGCAGAGATCAGCTGAGCCTAGCCCAGCTCAGCAGCACAGCCTTTCTAGCTTCTAAAACCACCAGAAATAATGAAGGGTTATTGTTTTCAGCCAGTGAGTTTTGGGCGGTTTGTTATACTGAGGGCTAGCCAGTACAGTGCCGATCTAATTGGAGGTATTTTTGTTAGTGTGTTTATGCCTTTGATTGGAGAGTTCTAGTAAGTTCAAATCTCTTAATCAACCTCCTCACTGAAAAAGAAAACACAACTTAAGACAAAAACCAGAATTCACTTTGGGAGGCCGAGGTGGGTGGATCACGAGATCAAGAGATTGAGACCATCCTAGCCAACACGGTGAAATCCCGTCTCTACTACAAATATAAAAAGTTGGCCAGGCATGGAGGCAGGTGCCTGTAGTCTCAGCTACTCGGGAGGCTGAGACAGGAGAATCACTTGAACCCAGGAGGCAGAGGTTGCAGTGGTCTGAGATTGCGCCACTGCACTCCAGCCTGGTGACAGCAAGACTCTGTCAAAAAAAACAAAAAAAAAAAAACAAAACCCAGAATTCAAAAAAACTGAAACAAAATAAGAAAAAACAAGTTCCAAAGAGATTAGTAACTTTCATTCATAGCTCCGTATTCCCTGCCCATGGCCCTTCTTGCTATTGTTCAGTTTCTATCAGTTAGGATTTATTAAAGGCTATTTTAAAGCTGCAGGTTAGAAACAGCCTAAATGTCTAGGTATAGAAAAACCATACTAAATCGCATCACCAGAAGTAAGACTTTAGCACATTTTAAAATGCTGAGCATGTATACACAACCTCGATTCTTTTTTTTTTTTTTTTTTTGGTGATTGTCCAGACACATGACACTTGCTTTTTATTCTTCTATTGAGACCTTATGAATGGATGTGAAATATGATTGCCAACTAGGCTTAGCAGACCTTATAAAAGGAAAGCATTGTGGGACTTATCCATCAACTTAACACTCCCATCCCCCTTAAATCATAGAAATTCTAGAACTAGTATTTATTAGCTTGTCCTTTCTGTACATCAATTACCTTAGGCCCTATATGCCGCAGCTCCATCAAAAGCATTAAATAGTTCCCAGTGGCAAATTCCTGGTTATCTTTAGCTCATGCTGTTAAGTAAGTTTCCACAGTCTTTATAGCTCCAGCTTTTATTGTATTTTTTAAAAGACTTGGTTTCAGCTGTTAAAGCTCAAGACGTTGACTTAAAGGGAAATACTTGCCAGCGTGTGGGTGTAGAATTTGACTTTTCAGCTTTACGAAGGCCGGTGGCTTGGGGCATCCCTGCTATACTGGAGAGCTTTCCAAAAGCTGATTGCCTGGGTTTCCGATGTTAACATATTACATCTATGTTTCTAACAAATTGATTAGCCCTTCAACCTTGCAGTGTCCTTAACCAGTTATCTGGCCTGCCTCAGCTTTCTTTATTGGGAGGACTTTATGCTTTACAAGCAAACTTTCTGCATCTTTTGAGTTTGCTATTTTCTGGATGGTGGGAGTAGGGGTGCAAGCCCGTCCGTAGCTCCCCGCATGCCTAACGCCATCTTCACACTGTCCCTGTTCCTTTCGTCTCTGAGCTCTTAATATGACCAGAGTAACGCTCCTATGTAAACCTGGTTGTGGTTGCAAGATTCTGTTACTTCCTCTACTTTTCTCAACAATATGAAATTTGCTGCTTTGAGAGGAAATTACTGTTTTAGAAAGAGGGAGGGACAATTAAACTCGGCCACCATTGTGAGGTGACGTAATGTCTGCAAGGTCCTACTGGGAGTTTTACAATTGTTGAACTGTCTATCTTGATTTCTCAGTCAATACAGCAAAGTAAAACAATTCATTAAGAATATCATAACTTACTTTCACAAAATTCTGTAACCTTTTTCTTACAATTCTATTTTCTTTAGGTAAGGGATTTGTGAACTGCTCTAAATAGTAAAATAGGTCAATCAGTAAACTAATGATTCCCCTACCTGCATCATGAAAGTTCTATTAGTATTGCAATTTGCCATTTCCTTCATTTAGTTATTTTGGGAAAAGCTCTGTCTTGCATTGCTATAGCTTTTCTTCCAGGTGATTCATTTGTTTTATTTCCTAAATAATTTATATGCCTACTTAAAGCCTACTATACCAAGTTGGCTAATTTTTTTTCTCTCTTTTGTGTGTGTATTTATTTTCTTAAAGCAATGGTCTATAAAACTTGAATACCCTTAAGCACACTCCACAAATATATTGATATTTATTTAAAATATATATTTCTATATAATATACATTTAATATATAAAAATGAATGTATCATGAACATTGTAAAACATCATAATATTCCTCATGAATATCTTACACATCGTATCCAAAACATAACCAGGAAGAATTTGTTAGAAATCATAAGTACTTTGCATCTTTATCAGTCAATTGACGTTATAGATCAAATGCCTTTTTTTTTTTTTTTTTTTTTTTTTTGAGACAGAGTATCGTTCTGTCACCCAGGCTGGAATGCAGTGGCACAATCTCAGCTCACTGCAACCTCTGCCTCCTGGGTTCAACTGATTCTCCTGTTGCAGTCTCCCGAGAAGCTGGGATTACAGGTGTGCACCACCATGTCCCACTAATTTTTTGTATTTTTGGTAGAGACAGGGTCTCACCATGTTGGCCAGGCTGGTTTTGAACTCTTGAGCTCAAGTAATCCACTCACCTCGCCCTCCCAAATTGCTAGGATTACAGGTGTGAGCCACTCGCACACGACCCAAATGCTTTTATTTTTATATACATGTGTAAGAAGGAAAAAGGGAGTGTACTGGAAACAACTGTACATATATAAATTAACTCCATTTTAAAAAGCCACATTAGAAATATTTGATAAATTTAAATACATTTTCCAAGCTGTGGTCATCTTCACAACCTACACACATATACATTTTGGTCTACTGATTTCCAACTTTAGTCTGTATAAATCACTTGGTAGGAAAAAATTATATATATTACACACACACACACATATATACACACAAATACATACATACATATAAACATACATATAATCATATATATATATATAAAAGACATATGTCTATATGTATATATACACATATTCAGGAAATTTGGTGCAACACCCAGGATCACCAGGTTAATATATTAAAGATGAATTAGAGATTCATCTTTGATAAAGATGTATGCATTCTTCTGATTCCAAAGGAAACAATGTGTGCATTAAATTTTTTTCTTAATTCTTTAAGAAATATTTATTTAAATTTTTAAAGGGATTATTTGAGAAACATGAAAACATGACAGAACATTTCACTGACCACTATACACGACAAAACAGGTAATGATGACATATGTATTTTTGTAATCATAAACATTCAGTATGCTAATGACAGTTACATGGGTATAACGTTTATGAGCAGAGGAGTCACACTCAAAGAGATATAGATCAAAAAGTGAAAGCTATAAATAAGTATCACTATGTTTGGTAATTGTGTGCACCCAGCTTTATAATTGAGGTCATCTGAAATACTGTGATGGACAACCTAAGTCTTTCGATGATATTCATCCAAAACTACAGTGGGTCACCACTGCTTATGCAGCCACTCAAAGAGTTGAAATATTAAGAAATTTTATCTTTCACAAATTCAGATGTGCAAAGAGGACACCTCTTCATTTTTTGAGGAAGTTTAGACATTTTTATGTACATGCACAGTGCTTGCACACAAAGCCAACATTGTGATAATTCACTTTCATGGAGTCAAATTTGCAAAAAACAATGCATAAAATGAATTAGGACTCTCTAAAGGTCCTTACAATTTCTACTTCCAGTATTGAAAATGATGCAAAAATTAAATGCATAGCAAACAGGTGCTATGTGTGAAGGGGCAGAAGTCACGCAGGATTGACTAATTTGGCAAGGTAGATTTCTTGTATTTTTCACCTGCATTTTCAGTTCATCTATGATCTTCAAAACATTCACTGCACTTGTATTTGGAGAGTGACTGTGGTCTATAAATTTTATAAATATGTGTTGCCCATTAGAAAGTCTGGTTATTGTTCAGCTATTGCCATTAAGGAATTTTCTGCTTTTGCAGCACCAATAATCATTAGCCTTTAAACTTTTATCTTTCACCATCAAGTAGCCTTGTCACTTAACTTATCATGGCCTTTTTCTGAGGGAACAATTTTACAGATCTCTTCTGTTCTGTCATAAAGGAATACAATAAAAAGAAATGATATTCAGCTTCCCCAAGACCAAATGCAAACTATTCCTCTGACTAACGGCTAATATCCAGTATCTACAAAAAACTAAAAAACCTCAACAAGAAGAAAAAAAACCTGTTAAAAAGTGGGCAAGGGACGTTAACATACATTTTTCAAAAGATTAATACAACCAGCCAAAGATGAAAAAATTTTCAATATTCCTAATCAAAGAAATGCAAATCAAACCCACAATGAGATACCATCTTTCGCCAGTCAGAACAGCTATTACTAAAAACAGCAGATGTTAGGAAGGATGTGGAGAAAGGGGAACGCTTATATGCTGTGGGTAGGAACGTAAATTAGTACAACTTTTATGGAAAAGTATGGGGATTTCTCAACTAAAAATAGAACTGCCATTTGATCCAGCAAGTCCATTATAGATTATCTTTGCAAAGGGAAAGAAGAAATTATATCAAAAAGATACCTTGCACTCATATGTTTATCACAACACTATTCACAGTACCAAAGATTCTACCTAAGTGTCCATCAACCCAGGGTTGGATAAAGAAAATGTGATATATACATATATGCACCATGGAATACTACTCAGCCCTAATAAAGAATGAAATCATGTATTTTGCAACAACATAAATAGAATTGGAAACCATTATCCTAAGCGAAATAACTCAGAAACAGAAAGTCAAATGCTTCATGTTCTCACTTATACATGTACGTCCATACATACCCATTGTTTAGCTACCACTTATAATTGAGAACATGTAGTATTTGGAATAACAGAAATTATTGAATGGAATAATAGATAACGGAGACTACAAAAGGGGGCAGGGTTGAAAAATTATCTGTTGGGTACGATATTCACTACTTGGGTTATGGGTACACTAAAAGCCCAGACATCACCACTATGCAATATATACGTATGTATGGAATTTGCACTTGTACTTCCTAAATATATAAAAAGGAAAAAAAAAAGAAACTTCTGATGGACAGTGCTGGACTGTGACATTCAAGAACAGTTTTAAACCAATAAATATAAACCCAAGAGTCATTTAAATAATGCCATGATGTGTGAAAGATAGAGGAGAATGTGTAAGAAGTGATGCTATTTAACATTCATAAAACATGCATAGAAATAATAACGAGGTACTTATATTAATATCAAAAAGTTATTACATCTGTATGTTCCATTTGTATTGCCCAGTTCATGCTTGGAATAACACTTTCTACTTTAATTTGTATAGCACAGTATCAAGTAAAGAAAGTTACAGAGGCTAGCATGTAGGACTACATGCAAAAATGCTCTCCAAAATTGTATTAAGCGATATAAATGTTTTAAAATAAATTTCACCATATATAATTAAGGTAACAACATGACGCCATGGGACACATATAGATATATAAAGATTACTATGATGAAACAAATTAATCCATCATCTCACATAGTTACAATGTTTTTGGGCAAGAGCAGCTAAAATCTACTCATTTAGCATGACTCCCACGTACAGTACAATTTTAATATCTACTGTCTTCGTGTTGTATATTGTATCTCTAGACTTGTTCATTCCCTGTATTTGCTGCCTTGTGTCCTCTGACCTACACTCCCCAATTTCCTATGTCACTTCCCCCACAGCGTTTTAGTCTCTATCTCTGTACTATATAAATGTTTTAATAGATTAAATCTTTAGATAAACAAAAATGAAACAACACATCAAAACTATCTAACAAGCAGCATAAGCAGTTATAAGAGGGAAATTTATACAGAATGCCCACATTTTAAAAAGAGCATGATCTCAAATAAAGAGCCTGATATTATACCCTAAAAGACTAAAAAAAGATAAAGACAAACTAAGCCCAAATTTAGTAGAAGAAAGGAAATTACAAAGATCAGATCAGAAATAACTAAAATAGAGAATAGAAAAAAAAGAGAGACTAGAAAAACAATATAAAAGATAAATAAAACAAAAAGTTGTGTTTTTTGACCAAATAACAAAATCAACAAAGCTTTAGCTAAACTAAGAAGAAAGAGATAAAAAGAAATCAGAAAGAGGAAAGGTTACAACTGATATTACAGAAATGCAAGGAATCAAAAGAAACTACTATGAACAATTATCCACCAACAAACTGGAAAACCTAGATTGCAACAAAAACAAAAATGACAGGTGGGAACTTATTAAAGAGCTTCTGCACAGCAAAATAAAACTATCATCAGATAAACCAGACAACCTACAGAATAGGAGAAAATATTTGCAAACTATGCATGTAACAAAGGTCTAATATTTGGAATCTATAAGGAACTTAAATCAGGAAGCAAAAAGCAAATAACCCCATTAAAAATGGGCAAAGGACATGAACAGAGACTTCTTAAAAGAAAACATGCATGCGGCCCACAAGCATCGGAAACAATGTTCATCATCACTTGTTAAAGAAATGCAAATCAAAACCACAATGAGATACCATCTCATGCCAGTCAGAATGGTTATTAGAAAGTCGAAAAACAAGAGATGCCAGAGGTTGCATAGAAAAGGGAACACGTACACTGCTGGTGGGAATGAAATTAGTTTAGCCACTGTGGGAAGCAGTTTGGAGATTTCCAAAGAACTTAAAACAGAATGACCATTTGACCTAGCAATCCCAAATATATATACCCATATCTCTTTGGGTATATGCCCAAAAGAAAATAAATAATCCCACCAAAAAGACGCATGCACACTATGTTCATCACAGCACTATTCACAATAGCAAAGATGTGGAATCTACACAGAATACAATGGGACCCTTATTTCACAACATAGGCAAAAAATAAACTCAAAATTGATCAAAGACTTAAAAGTAGGAAATGAAATAGTAAACTTCTAGATGAAAACATAGAAAAAAAATCATTGACATTTGTCTGGGCAATAATTTTTCAGATATGATCCCAAAAGCAGAGACAACAAAAGCAAAAATAGGTAAGTAGAATAACATCAAACTAACAAACTTCTACAGAGCCAAGGACACAATCAATAAAAATAAAGAGACAACCCATGGAATGGGATAAAACATTTGCAAGTCATATGTCTGATAAGGTATTAAGCTCCAAAATACATAGGAACTCAAACAACTTGTTATCAAGAAAACAGCCGATCAAAAAATAGGCACAGAACCTGAATAGGTATTTCTCAAAAGAAGATATACAAATGGCCAACGAGTATATAAAAGTATGCTCATCATCACTAATCATTAGGGAAGTTCAAATTACAGCCATAAAGAGATATCACCTCACACCTGTTAGGATTATTATCAAAAAGGCAAGAGATATAACAAGTGTTGGTGAGGATGTGGAGAAAGGAAAGCCCTGTACACTGCTGGTGGGAATGGGAAAACAGCCATTATGGAAAACAGGATAGAGGTTCCACAAAAAATTAAACACAGGATTATCATCTGATCTAGCAATCCCATTACTAGGTATACATTCAAAGGAGATGAAATTAGTGTCATTACAGCATTATTGAAACTAACCAAATATGCATTCCATTATACATATATTCTACATTTTCTTCATTCATCCATCAATGGACACAGTAACCTAAGTCCACTGATGGATGAATGAATAAAGAAAATGTGGTATATATGTGCAACGGAATGCTATTCAGCCTTAAACAAGAAGGAAATGCTGTCATTTGCAACACCATGGATGAACTTGGAGGACATTATGCTTGGTGAAATAAGCCAGGCACTGAAAGGCAAGTACTGCATGATCTTACTTATATAAGGAATCTTACAACATTGAACTTGTACAAGTAGAGAGTAAAAGGTGGTTGCTAGGGGTAAGGGTAGGGGTGGGGCTGGATATAGGAAGTTGTTGGTCAAAGGATTCAGTTTTACTTAGGATGAGTAAGTTCTAGAGATTTATTGTACAGCATGGTAACTATAGTGAATAATAATGTATTGTATACTCAAAAAGTGCTAAGAAAATAGACTTTAAATATTCTCACCACAAAAATAATATGCATTTGATGTGGATACATTAATTAGCTTGTTTAAATCATTTCTCATTGTATGCATATGTCAAGCATCATGGTGTATACCATAAATAGATATAATTTTTGTCAATTATACCTTAATAATGCTGAAAAAATTAAAAGGAGAAAGACAGTGAGAAAGGCAAATAGCAATGTAGAAGAGAACAAAGCAAACAAGAAACTTGTTTTCTCTTGCTCTTGTGTTTTCGCCTTGCTTTTCCTGAGTCCTTGCTAGATTTTCTCACTCCTATAGGGAGTGAACTGGCTCCTCATCTATGACGTATTTCTCATCTCAAAACCTAGTCTGTTATAGGATGCTGACATTTATCCCTCAAAGTTCTTTCCATGGAGAAATAGCCCTCGGTAGAGGCTGGAATGATTAGCAAGGAGGAAGTGGGAAGAGAAAGAGAATGCAGAAGCAGGAGGAAAAGGAATTTAGCTCACGACTTTCATTTTTACTTTAAATAGGCCAAAATAATATCATTATTCCATAGTATTTTTCACCACGCATTTGATTAATGTGAGTTCCATCTTCATTTTTGCATCTAATCTTTTATTCATGTTAGTGTTTACTATGACACGTGTGTTCTCCATCCTGAGTGGATCATTAGGAAGAATCATCTTCCTTGCAGATATTTTAACAACTGCTTATAATTGTATAAAGTAAGGTAATAGATATCAAATGACTTACATAGGTCCTGGTGCATAACACTCAAAGATGTTTATGGAAGCAGATTCTGAATCTTTTAATGTGAGCCACCACTACAATCTCAGCTCCTTCATTTTAAGTTTAGAAAACACAATTCTGGTGGCATAAATGGCTTGTTAGCTTGTTTTCCTGCTGAATGGACTACGAGCCTGATGTCTACATTTATAGAAGGGAATGCCTTTAGGTCCTCATGTACTTTAACAACTGTAACATTTGCAGAGGCTCCTGAATCAGTCTTCCATCTTTCTGGTTTACTGTCATTTAAGATTTGAATTCCTTTTCTATGTAAAATTTCATGGCTGGACTCAGCAATACTTCTCTCTGGCCTACAATTCGTCACTCTGTTGGGCTATGTTGAATTCCAATATTGGGAAACTGCTGTGCGTTTCAGCAAGATAATTCTTTTTACTAAGTTTCAGCTACCTTTAGGTGTAGAGGGGGACACCCATGAATAAAAATATTTAGTTTGCATCAGCATTTAATGGCAACTTCACTATATTTCCTAATTGAGCCCCTCCCTACGACTCATGACATAAATAGCATAGCATCAGCTTCTTATTTTTGTCTCTGCTAATCTTTTTCATTCTAATCAAGCACTGCTGTCAAAACTGTGGGCTCACAGTGATAAGTGCTCAAGAAGGAAATACATAGTCAAGCTCATCCTGCTTACATGATCCTTTGCTGCAGGGCATAAGCATTTGCCTGTTTTAGGATTTTTTTGCATTCTTCCTAAGCAGAGAATTAGTATTGTTTTTTTATTCTTTTGCTTCTATGCACTGATCTCATATAGTTGGACCTGCTTAAAGGTCTAATCAGGTGCATTTAACTTTTAGAGAAGGATCTGCATTTATAACATTGGAGATAATATAGCTAAATCTATCTATCTATCTATCTATCTATCTATCTATCTATCTATCTATCTATCTACTATCTATCTATCTATCTATCTATCTATCTATCTATCTATCTATCTAGTCTTCTGTCATTATCTACTTTAAAAAGCACTGAGAGCCTGTAAACATGTTTTTGATTTCAATTTGTTTTTAGTGAATGTTGGTCATAAAGTTTTTCATGTCTTTGTTTTTTCAAGTTCCCTTGAATGATTCATAAATCCCCAATTTATAATGGAGAAGCCACTTTTGAATCATCAGCTATATATGGAAAAATATATTGATACTTTCCATTTTATTTAGAAAAAATAAACAATAATGTAAACATAAAGACACAAAATGTGGAGATGTGCACACTTAGTTTTCCCAGTTAATATATTTTTCTCATTTTGTATATTAAAGGAGGCCATGGGGTTCACTGCTGGGCAGCATAGTTTAAGAAAATTACACATACAGTGAAATGTCTTACATGGAGAACAGATGTTGAGAGGCACTCCAAGACATGTAATTGAAAAATCTGGAATAATATATCTTTATAAAGGAAAAAAACACCCTCAAGTGTTAGGACATGACAGCCATTATTAAATATTCCAACGTTCCCAGGTGGGAGTTTTCTTCTTTTATGCCACAAATGTAACACGAATACCACAAGAGATAATGTCTCATGTGGCATATTTAGTTTTAAGTATTTGGGAATCTGACAGCACCCTAATAAATCACATCCTCTTTCTCACTTGAGTTCTGAAGTTTTGGGGAAGAATAACAAAAGAGTGGAAGGTAAAGATCAAAGCATATCCTTTCTAATAATGGAGTTAGACTGGAAGTACACTGGTAGTAGGAAAACCACCCTCAGAACTGGACAGATTTCCCATCCCAGGCAGCTTCCTCCTCCCAGAAGCAGCACTCCCAGAGGAAGGAGAGATGTGTATCCTCATGTGTCACCAGCTCTCACTTCTAAGAGAAGAAATTGAGGGCTGAGCCAATCAAGCCCCTTTATGCATCCAAGAGTATTGATCAGAGAAGCCATCTGCCTCCTCATATATGAGTGAGTATATGGGGCAGTAAGAGTCCAGGTGTGTATTTAGGAAAGCTACACAGAAATCAGAAGTGAAAAAAAATCCTTCTCTAATGATAAGGAAATAATTTGTATTGATTAGTACTCCCCAAGGTTCCATGTACTGCTTTTCAAGTGCATTAAAGATTTTCATCCATTCGATCAATAATAGTTTAGTGCATACCAGTTCTCAGGGTCTGTGCTAAAGTTTGGAGATACAATGGGGACAAAAATGTACACATAAATAGGTATAGCTTTTTACTTAATGGAGCTTAAAGTGAGAGAATATTCCAGCTCAGAGAATGAGATGGTGAAAATGTGGTACTCTTTGCTTTGGCTGTACTGTGAAATCATCTGGGCAAATAAAAAAAATTAATTGTGTGTCCCACCCAATTCTGACTCTGATTTAGTTGGTCTAGTGTTCAGTCTGGGCATGAAGAGAGGAAATAAGTCACCAGGTAATTCTAATGTGCAATCAAATTTGAAAACTACTTGGCTAAACGAGTTCAAGGATAGGAGAGTGGATGAAACAGATGCATCTGCACGTCTTGATCATGTTGATATTCCCAATGCTGGCACATATTATAGGTACTCAAAAATGCATGTTGAATGCAGTTCAAAGATTCTCAACGCTTTCTTATGCCCTTACCGTCCTTTTTATTCTCTTTCCTGTTTGACTTCTACACAAGAACTAATCTAACTGAAATGTTTTCTTCCTCATTCATCAATTTTTTTTACTTCATCGCCCTTTAGAGCTTCACTTTCTGGGAACGTTCCAAACTTTTCTGCTTTGCGGTTATCAGGACTTGATGATCTAGAATGGTTCCAAATTAATTTCATGAGAAAGACTGCGATTCAGGCAAATTAACCACTGTGGAATAGTATAAGGTAGAAGTCCTTTTAACCTGCTTAAGCTGATGATTCTCTTATTCATTTATTCAGTTGGATTGTATTTGTTTGCTGTGGTGCTGGTTACTTGTCAATTTATAATTATTCCAAAATTCCATCTTCTAGAAAGATGTTAAGACACACAGAAATAGATATAAAATCATTCATGGCTAGCTTTTTGTGTCTTACCCATACTGAAATTAGTATATTGAAGATGATAACTATGTCTTGAAAGGCAGCTCTGTGCTGATTACTGTTCCAGGCATATATAATACCACAGTAAATCAGATCATCAATGTTCCTGTTCTCAAAGGCCCCTTACTATGAAAGGTGGAAATAACATTCAACAAGTAACCAGAAAAATTGGGAAGATAATTTCAAATAAGGGAATGTATTGCAAAAACAATAAAATAAACTGATGCAATAGGAAGCAACTGGGGATACCTCATTGATAGATCACTTTGGATAGAGTGATCAGCAAGGGCCTCTCTAATGGGAAAACATTTGAGCTGAGACCTAAACTATGATAAGAAGGAAGTATTAGGAAACTGGTATCCCAGATAGAACAGCAAAGTGCTGGGTGCAACTGAGAAATGTGTAGAAGGCAAACGGCTGCAGCTTGGTGAGCGACAGGGCCAGAGTATCAAACAAACTTGTTTGTCTTGGGAATCATAGGGTGGACCATTGAACTGGAAATATCAACAGGGACACTTACATTTCTGACAATAAGAAAGACTAAAAACCCTGAATAAAAATCGAATACATACTTTCAAATTTATAATTAAGAAAGGAAACTTCCAGAGACCAGAAGTTAAAAGGAAACTGGAAATTAGAAATATAAACTACAGATAAGCTTCTGTCTGCCTGTGTAGGGAGAAAGGGAGCTGAGGTTGGGGAGGGTGAGTAACTATGGAGTTTATGTTTTCATGGCCTCATCTATTCTAGGAGATAAGTCAGGCTTTCAGCCCACATATGGCGGGAGTTGGAATTGATAACTCGCTGGAAAGCCAGAACCCATGAAGGGTTACATCCTCAGTTAAAAGGTGGACTAGTAAAAAATCTGCCCAATGGGAAAGAAAGACAACTAGGATCCCGTCTTGTCCTGAGTGACGGAAGTTAAATAAAGGCTCTCAAAATTTGTAATCACATGTCTGTCTCGAAGGAGGCCTGTGGAAGAAGATTTTATTACAGTATGATCTGGGAAAGTGCAAATAGAAAATTAAAGTATTATAGATTAGTTATCTCTGATAGGGAGGAAGTAATAATAGGATGAGGGAAAGGCACCCAGAGCCTTCAAATGTGTCATTAATGTTTTATTTATTATGTAGAGTGATACTTAGGAGTTGGTCATATTACTCTTTGGATGTCTTTCTGAATTTCAAATATTTAAAAAATGTTAAGTCAATATAAAAATATTGACATAAATGTAATTTCTTGGGCATTCAATTGATACAAAATAGATGTACATATTTTTAGGGTACATGTGATATTTTGATACATTCATATCTAAAAGTCAAATCAGGGTAATTGGCATATCCATCACTTTAAATAATTATCTTTTCTTTATGCTAGGAGCATTCGAATTATTCTTTTCTAGCTATTTTGAAATGTACACTAAATTATTGTCAACTATAGCTACACCACTGATCTATCGAACACTGGGTCTTTTTTTTTGGTCTCTTTATTTATGCCTATTAATCAAACTCTATGATAAACTTTAAAGAAGAAAATAATCAATTGCTTAGCATTTGTTCATTATGTGAAATCTTCAACTTTCAAGACAATTCTATAGATCTACGACCAAGTATAATTTGCTCCTAATTATCAATGTATAAATTTTCATGTAATGGACTATTTAGCCAAGACAACCTTTGATTCCTCACAACTTAACAGCACGTGGTTTATATCCCATCTCCTCTACCCTAATGTTAGTTGCCATCAGTATCATCATCGTCATGCCTAAATTCTCAACTCTTATATTAGACCATGAACTTCCTGAGGTGAGAATCCATACCACATTGACTTCTGTGCTCCCCACAGGGCCAAGCATAGGGCTTTGCATACAGTAGTCATCACCATCATTAGTCAGCCTTAATAGACCCTAAATTGTACTGAGCATTGAGAATATAAGAATGAGAAGTGATCCAGCTTCAAAAAGCTGAAAATATAATTGTATAGGGAGAGCACACATGTAGTGGTGGAAGAATGCCATCTCAACAGCTGACATGAAATTCCCATGAGAAGAAACCATCTTTTGGGGAAAGAATCTTGATACTTTGAGGTGTAAGGTGAGACTCTGGTGGCATAAATATCTATGAGCCAAATGACAAAAGAAATGGCTTAGGTGCTCTGCATGAGAAAATAAGAGAAAGTTTGTTCCGTTTTTTGAAAAGAATGGGAGAAAGAGTGACAGGAGACCAAAGATACCAGACAAATGATATAAGGCTAAGGCATGATATAACCAATACAAAGACCCTGTAGGTGAGAGAAGTGATGGAACAAGGATCATCTGTACTCAATTTGAAGTTGTTTGTGTGGCTGTGAAGCAGGAGCCCTTTATGTTATCCTCAATTCTTCAGCAATGGCTGCTGCATTGTGAATGCTTCCCATGAGAGAGGGGGCTCTGGGAATTGAGAAGGGGTGAGTCTTATATTTAGGTGTATCCAAAACAGGTATATTACTCTTGGGCAATAAGGTGATCTACAACCTGAAACATTTCAAAAGGGGTATAAGCCTATAGTCAGAGGTGACCATATTAAACGTAAGCCCCTAGAGAACTTTGAGGAACTTTCTGGGAGTGCTTTGAATTTTCACTCGGTGTTTAAATGGTGAAGTTTTAAATTAATGCTACTTAGGTCTAAAACTACCAACAGATCCTTGCTAACATCTGGGATACATTTGTAAATGGCAGATAGCAATGTAAGGTAGAAAATATTAAAAACCAAATGGGTGTTAAGTAGTGTTAAATAAATGTTGATTGGGGAAATATCAGTCTGTGAGAGTCGGATAGACTTGTAGAAGATATGGGACTTGAAGCTAGATCTCTAAGAAAGAATAAGATGGGAGTGGAGGAAGCAGTGGGTACAGTATGTGAAGCAAAAGGAATAGATTGAACACAGGCACAAACATGGGAAGGCTGGCCACCTGACAGCTTATAAATGCTCAGAGAAGGCAAATGCATTTTAACAGTAGTCTATGCAAAACATAACTCCACTTAAATAATTATGTACTGCAACCAATGTCTCAATATTAATGGTGTTAGGAGTTTTGGGTCTTTTGGATTAACAACTCTATGGCTTTCTTCATTGGTGTATACAACTGTTTCTATGGCTTCTAAGGTCCCAGCATGCACATACAGGTATTGTCAGATGTGGGTAATCTGTGTGTAGGTACCATATACATGTCAATCACATATCATATATTTGGAGAAAAATAACAAACCAGCCTATTTCCTTGACAATATCTCAGAAGACTAATGATGTCTGGGAATGGATACAAATGTTAATGGTGTTCCAATGGGCTGTTCTGTAGTGGCAGTCCTTGTCAGATGTGTAGCTGACACTTGGCTTTCTGACAGTGGATAAGTTTGGAAGGGTTAACAAAGGCCTGAGGTTTACAGCAACATTGCTCCTGAGGCTGCAAAGAACTGAACACTGTCTTGGTAGTCTGAGAGCCAAGACATCTAGGTGAGGTCAGCAATAGATAGAGGCACTCAGAGAGGACTGAGTAACAAAGGATACACACAGCACCTCTGAGCACACATCAGTAGTCTCCTGCTACAAGAATAGTAAGGCTACTTAGCATTTATATGGAAATTTTCCATCATTAGTTAGTTAATTCACACAACTCCCCCAAGAGGAAAGTATTTTTAGTTCTTCTTTAATTCCAGATGAGGAACCAAAGGCATAGTGAGGTTAAGTAACTTGCTCAAAGGCAAACACCAAGCCAATAAACAGCAAAAGTGAGGTGGGAATACAGAGTTTCTAAATTCCTACTTTGCTTAGTTCATAAATGCCACTTGGTCTTTGCAGAAAGATGGTCAGGTTGACCCTCAGATCCTTCTTACACTAATTGGGACATTTTTTTCTGCTAACAAGGCCTGCATTGGGAGATCTTCTGTTTCAGGATTTGGTGCTTTTTGCATGCTCTGAAACAATAAACCTGAAATAACATCCACTATAACAGGGCATTTGGGGTTTACTGAGTTGGGATGCAGGGGTTGCTAGTGTGCACCACCTGCCCTGGGTCTGAATCCATCACGTGTTATGAATGGAGTTTTCAATGTTTCACTTTGTAAGTGAGTGGCAGCTGCTGCGAGTAAGAAATGGCTGACTGAGAGCACCAGACACTGATGGAAGAATTCTTGAGAGCTTGTAAAATGTTGGCACAAATATTATTGCCTCAAGTCCCGCAGGACAGTGTGTTTTAGAAAAAGAAGGAAGTCCTTCTCTCTGTTCTGAAAAGATTGAAAGTATTAGGAATAGTCGGATACACTGACCTTGGCAGAAACTTTTGCCTGTTTATCATAGCACCAGCAGCAGAGACTGTAATAAGGCTTCTCTAAGCTACTTTGAAGACAGCAGTATCAAGGAGAGAGAGTGAGAGCAATGGAGAAGAAACTGGGCAGGGGTCTTTAGTGACTCTGGATAATGGACTAGCTTGAGAGGTGCCCCTTTAAGGGTTTCCAGAAATATTTGGCAGGCATTTGAGGGCTGTGTAAGTTGAATGCTCAGAGTCACAGCATAAATGAAACCATTACCTAAACTTATGGGAAAAAGCAAGTGAGAGCAGGGGCCATTTTGGAGTTTACTACACAATAGTTCTTCTTCCCCTTGGCTCTACATCTTGTCTTTTCACTATCCCAACGAATTGTAATTGTTTTCAATGTTAAAAATAAACAGCAACTCCATATTACTGATAATTGATGGTGATGCTTCACAATTATGTCTGAGAAGTTTAGGAAAAAATCCAATGAGACTTTCTTGGCTAGAAGTCTTAATACAATGTGGCTCAGTAAGAGAAGAACATGGCTTTGGACTCAAGAGGCCTGGGTTCAAATCTCAAATTGTTACTTGGTGCTATAAACTTGGAAAAGTCATTTAACTCAATTAGCTTTAATTTCCCCAACGATTAAGTGGAACAATGATGTTACTCCCTTGTCATACATGTTCTGAGGACCAAATGCGGTGGAGTAACCAAAACTCCTTTACAAAGTGCAATTTATAATCTATAATTACTACTTCTTAATGATTACTTGCCATTATGCAGGTTCCACGGATTCCCTCAATTCAGAACTCTGGAAGGTAGGTACAATCCTGCTGGATTTGTATCTATCAGGATCCTGTCAATAAACAAAGAGTACACTCAAATAGAGATAATCTGGAGAGGGTTTAATAAAGAAGCTATTTACAAAGTTGTGGGCATGATGCAGGGAAACCACAAGTGATAGTGCAGTACCCTGGGGCTGCTAATGCAAGGTGTAGTGGTAACTGGGATAGCACCCCAGGCCTGAAAGCAGGAGGAAAGGAAGCAGTTATCGGAACCTGGAGAAAGGTACATGGTGAAACCACCTGCAGTTCTTTGACCCCAGGTTGATGGGCATAGTCAGCCTTGGCAATACTGCAAAGAGGAAATCAGAGCAGTCAATACCGTGGCATCATGTTTTCCCTCTTCAGTCTTCTGCCAGCTATTCAAAAGCCAGGGGGCAAATGAGACCACTGACATAGCCTATTTAGTAGTTAACTATATATCCAAGCTTGCCTGGAACAGTACCAATTTATACCCTTTTTCTGGCATAAATAATAGCAGTCTCCTTCTTTTACACCTAAGCATCCCATTTTGAACAATAAGTTAAGTGGCCATTCTGTCTGTAATTGTTTGTCTTTTGGAGTTGATAAGAGGACGACAAGGCTGGTTAATGAATCTGGAGGGGGAAATAGAAGAAATCTTACACATAATTTTACAGAAGAAGAAATCAAGACTTTGAGATTAAACTACCTGCCCAAGGTGAAACAGCTAATGAGGGGTAGAGTGGTTCTGAATATGGGCAGTATAAAAGTGGTTTCATTACAGAAGCTGAGCTCTGAACCACCGCTGCTGAAGATGCTTGGCCTGGAGAGAATGTTTACTTAGAGGAAGATAGGCAGGTTTGTTTTGGGACTCAGTGATTCATACCAGTCAGTATTAAAAGAAGAACTTTGGTGGTATTGCTGAATCTAGCATAGCTAGAGATCATATTTTTTTCTGATTATATTACATTCAGCTGACATGAGGCTAACTCCTTATGAGGAAAACATGAGCCAAATCTTCAGTTCCCACGTTAGGAGGATTTCCTGGATGGACCCATTAAAGGAGTGTATCAAATCTACTCACTTCCACAGACCTCTTAGATGTACTAACTCAACACTTGTACAAATAGAAAACCTTCAGTTCACCCTATGATTTTGTTCCATTTCAGTCAACTCTCCATGGTCCTTTGGTGGAGTGAATCTTTCTAATGACTTACAATTACAGCCATAAGTGGAAACGAAGGCAATGAAGAAAGCCCTAGGATGTTTTATGGCTTTGGCTATTTTAAAATGTAGTCCCCTGGAGATGAAAAACTTGAGTTACCTTGAAAGGTAATCTGCGAGCTCCCCACAACCTTTTAGGAGGCTCTGCTTCCCCTCATCCTGTCTTCTAGAGACTGGGCCCGGGCTGTACATGTCAACCGTAGCTCACAGCAGGAAGTTGTGGGCTATTTGAGAACTTGTTTATTTGAACCAAATAAAGTAATTCTGAGCCTACATAAAATTGTTTTGGAAGCAACTTATCATTATTGCCAGACAGAATTAACTGAGCACTCAATATTCTTCGCTAAATATTCTTCCTAAAACTCATTTGGTTATGTATGAAAGGGACACAGACAAAAAAAAGATATTAAGGAAGATGTAGATGGAACTAAAGATAATATATATCTACCTACCCAGAGATCTCTCTCAGAGAGGAGATCTCTCTCTCTCTCTCAGAGAGGAGAAAAGAAAGAGGGACAATTCCTGAGTCATGTATGTATGTATGAATATATACATGAATTTATTTTAGGGATGAGTAGCAGAATCCATTTCCATTACTAAGAAGGAACTAGAGGCTTCTTATCTGGACACCAAGGTCATATTTCTAACTCTCTAAAGATGTTCTCTGGTCACATTAATCTCAATAGAACTGAAAACAAACTCTTCCTCTTTTAATCAGATCTTTTTCTCAACCTCAATAGTTCAGAGTTAGGGGGAATTTATGTCCATGAGTCATCCAGCTAGGCTTGAGGTCTTCATTTCTCCAGTAGTTCACTTCTGTGTCGATGCAGGCCTTGTAATCTCCTCCAGGATGCACTGGGCTCAGAGTGTGTTTGATCTTTGCCGGGCAAAGACGGACGGGGGAATTATCTGCAATTTGATGTGTGGAATTCAAAGTGATCTCAGAGGTAGGTCCCAGGTATTAAAGTAAGATTGAAAGCCAAGCACACAGTGCAAAAGACTGCCCAATAGACTGGTATTCGAGGGAAGAGCCAAGTCTGGGACAATAAGGTCAATACAGAAAATTCACAACTGGATTAAACGAGTTCAAACTGTGGGTCATAGGCAGCATTTGCTGAGGTACTACCTGTTGGCTCACTATATGCAATTCATATACCTTTATCTAAAGGTCCAAAAACCTTGTCAAAAAAATTAAATGACCTTAGTCCAACAATGTCTGAGAGGAAAAATAAGAGTGTTTTCCCCACATAGGCTAACACCTTTAGTTTGCTTTGATAGTATTCTTACTCATTTCTCTTTCATCAATTATTCCCACATCTCTTCTCTAGCTTCAATTTCTTTTTTCCATTGTTTTTTTTCCTACTCATATAAAGTTGCCCCTAGTTCTTCTTGCCAATTCTGTGGCCCTTGCAAGCTAAAATGGTCTGCTTTCTTGTTTTCAATGTTAAACTCTTTGAAAGAGTAGTTTGTAATATCTTCCTATTCTTCTGTCACCTGGTACAATTTGACTTTCACTCACCCAAGTTTACTTAAAATTACGCTCCACTAAAGTCACCACAGGCTTCCTGGATGACAAATCCAGTGATATTTATCAGTCATAACCCTGACTTGTCAGTATATATGACCAACCAACCCCTTTATCCAGAAAACTTCTCAATATCTGCCTTTAATTATACCACTACCCATGGTTCTTTTGCTAATTTTTTGTCTAACTTCAATGGTTTTTCCCCTTTCTTGCCCACTAAATGATATTATTCCATAGGTCAGGGTCCAATCCTTAGCCCACATCTTCTGTGTTCTAATTCTGGAGTAATTTCATTAAATGCCAGATATTAACACCCCTCTATGGACAAAACTCTTTCTACCTCTATAATCTTGAGCTTTCCTCTGGGTTCCAAGCAAGTATTTTATTTGCCTTTTTGACATTTCCGTAACGATGACCTATCAGTACCTCAAACTCACTATCTCTACAATAGAATTCATTGTCATTCCTCCCAAATCTGCTTTAGTTCCATATTCCTGATTCTAGTTATTGATGTTACCACCCACTTACTACACAAACAAAATTTTGGTTTTATGGATAGCACCTATTTGCTTCTTATGTCCAATTAATAGTCAGGTTTTAAACATGCTACCTCTGCAAGGTTTCTTAAATTATTTCCTCCATTGTGACTGTTTTCACTGTTCCCAGTCAACCTTACTTCAAAGTGACCTCCTCATCACCAATCATTCCCATAATTCCTTCCCACAATCCATCTTGGATCCATGATCAGGACTGTCATTATCATTAAGAGATTTGAATGATTACTTTCTCTACACAATATTTTATGACGTTCCCATAAAGAGATTCTGGATAGTTTAAACTGATATTTAGACCTTCCATAATTTTGTGCCTTCCACATTCCTTATCTTATTGATGCCCCCTTCATCCTTCCCCCTGAACCAATTTTATGCCCTAAATTCCAATTGTGTCTCTATTTCTGAAGAATGCTATGCCCATGATGTTTCCAGCTTTTTCCGATATTCATTTTTTATAGTTTTAGTTAGCCTTCATGAAACTCTGCCTAATTACCTTAGGTAAAATAAATACCTAACCTCTCCACATAGCTTTAATACGTTTTTGAGAAGCATGCATGGACTTGCCTTTCTCAGTACGGTACTAACTCCCCCTTCTAGACTTTAAACTCATAAAACAGAGGAGTGCCTTGCTCATCTTAAAGTTTCCTGCAATGGTTGTCATATTGCTTTATACATAGATATATTCAATAAATGTTTATTCTATTGAATTAAAATCTTACCATTGGTTATTTTAAAATATGTATTAGATTTTCCATATTTTCATGTGAGTAATGCTACCTCTAAAGGAGGACCTGGTCATAGTCCACCTTTATTATCTTGGACTTTCCTTTTCAAGCTACCTTGCATAAATCAATACTTTATGTTATTTTCCACTCCTAATCCCAAAATGACCTTGATTGGCTTTCGTGCCAAATCCAGACGACTCCTCTTTCTATACCTCTAGGTCAACTGAGATTCCCATTCTCTCTCTTTCCAACTCAAACTTACTTTCTGTTACTCCATAAACTGCATTCTTCATACCAGTATCATCTCCCCCTAGATTTTATATGTGCTATCCTTTTCTCACCATTCTGCCTTTGCTCATCCTGTATCTTCTACCTGCAATATCAAACTTTCAAATCATGCAACATCTAACTCAAATGCCTTGTTCTCTGTCAGGCAATTCCTCATTACTACTCTGTGCATGATAATTGTACTCAAAATCAGTATCTCAGGTAAACAGTAAATTGTTTTCTTATTGCTATAGTTTGGTTAGATTTCTCTCTCCAACAAGATTATAGGCATTGTGAAGCCAGGTAGGTATACTTCTGTATGCGTATCAACACTTTTAAGCACATTGCTGATCACATAATGCTCATTAATTGATCAAGGATAGCTAGGAATGGGGGTTCCATTTCCTAAAAAAATGAGACCATATAACTCATCCAGTATTTCAGGTCACTCATAGTAAGTGACTTTTAGAAGGGCTGCCATGCTGTGGACTGGGGCCCAGGCCAAGGTTCACGTGGACACAATGTAGGAGCAGAAACGCATCCGGCAGAGTCTGCCTAACTCAACAGCATGGTTTATTGTGCCAACTTCATCTGCTGATCTCATCATTCCTAATTATAATCAACTGATTCTATTAGCTTCTTAAACCTATTTCAAGACAGCGTATGATACCGAGCGGCCATCCTCGAGTAATAGAGTTATGCTCTTTCTACATAAGTCTCCATTCTAGCCAGCCAAGCAGAAAGAACATTTTGCACTAATGTTCTCATAGAAGTGTACAGTTTTCACTGTTTAAAACTTTGTTTCTTTGATCAATTATTTTGGTCTGTAAAAACCCAAAACAGTTTTGATATTTATCCGACAATTTTTAAGAGGGATGAACAGAATAACACAAAAAGAGAACATTTTATTGTACATGGTCAAGGAAGAACCAACCTTGATTCTGCAAAGCTTATTAGCTGGAGGTCATAGAGAAGGAAAGGTATCGAAATGCTATAATTGTTGCCTTTATGCTGTTATATAGAACACTGTGCCTCTGGGCTATTTAAAAGTATTTTCCCAATCCAGGGAGACACTGTTATTCTCCACTCCCCATAGCTCTGAAGTAGGTTAACATAAAACTTAATATAATTATTAGGATAAGATTAAGCTGTAGAAATAAGATAGGCAAACATGTTTTATTTATCTACACCTTGGCAAGTGACACTGGTGACAGAGTTACTTGCCAGTAGTGAACCCCTAATCTGCAAACTAGAAGAAAATGTTAAAGGATAATTTTCAAGAGAAGGTAAAATCATGATTCTTACACGGATACAAAATGAACATATGTAAATTATTCTTAACTTCTTAATTAGAGAACTCATCAGATATTGCCACCAGTTCAAAGGGAAATCCAAAGACCAGATCATTTATAGATCAGGAATTTTGAATGGAATGTGCAAATAAGGGTAAAACTAGCTCTTTCTCAATGGGGAAGAGAAGTCAGTTCAACCTCCGCTGAAGAGAATTTGCTTGTCTCCAGTCAAGAATGATTTTGCATTGCTCTCGGGTGTGGGCAACCTACAGAGTTGTAACATGGCTACTCTAGAATCGGAATCACATAGCCCCAAAGGGTGTAGTCTAGATAATGCAATTTTCCAAGGAAGCACTGATGTTTTCCTACAAAATATGTTTAGGACAATATATGAAATGTAACGTGCCTTTTCTTTTTTTTTTTTTTTTTTTTGGGAACATTCTGAATGTGGCATTTTTTTTTTTTTTTTAATTATACTTTAGGTTTTAGGGTACATGTGCACAATGTGCAGGTTTGTTACATATGTATCCATGTGCCATGTTGATTTCCTGCACCCATTAACTCGTCATTTAGCATTAGGTATATCTCCTAATGCTGTCGCCCCCCCCCCCCCCCCCACAACAGTCCCCGGAATGTGATGTTCCCCTTCCTGTGTCCATGAGTTCTCATTGTTCAATTCCCACCTATGAGTGAGAACATGTGGTGTTTGGTTTTTTGTCCTTGCGATAGTTTACTGAGAATGATGTTTTCCAGTTTCATCCATGTCCCTACAAAGGACACGAACTCATCATTTTTTATGGCTGCATAGTATTCCATGGTGTATATGTGCCACATTTTCTTAATCCAGTCTATTGTTGTTGGACATTTGGGTTGGTTCCAAGTCTTTGCTATTGTGAATAGTGCCGCAATAAACATACGTGTGCATGTGTCTTTATAGCACCATGATTTATACTCCTTTGGGTATATACCCAATAATGGGATGGCTGGGTCAAATGGTATTTCTAGTTCTAGATCCCTGAGGAATCGCCACACTGACTTCCACAATGGTTGAACTAGTTTACAGTCCCACCAACAGTGTAAAAGTGTTCCTATTTCTCCACATCCTCTCCAGCACCTGTTGTTTCCTGATTTTTTAATGATGGCCATTCTAACTGGTGTGAGATGGTATCTCACTGTGGTTTTGATTTGCATTTCTCTGATGGCCAGTGATGATGAGCATTTCTTCATGTGTTTTTTGGCTGCATAAATGTCTTCTTTTGAGAAGTGGGGAAAGGATTCCCTATTTAATAAATGGTGCTGGGAAAACTGGCTAGCCATATGTAGAAAGCTGCAACTGGATCCCTTCCTTACACCTTATACAAAAATTAATTCAAGATGGATTAAAGACTTAAATGTTAGACCTAAAACCATTAAAATCCTACGAGAAAACCTAGGCAATACCATTCAGGCCATAGGCGTGGGCAAGGACTTCATGTCTAAAACACCAAAAGCAATGGCAACAAAAGCCAAAATTGACAAATGGGATCTAATTAAACTAAAGAGCTTCTGCACAGCAAAAGAAACTTCCATCAGAGTGAACAGGCAACCTACAGAATGGGAGAAAATTTTTGCAACCTACTCATCTGACAAAGGGCTAATATCCAGAATCTACAATGAACTCAAACAAATTTACAAGAAAAAAATAAACAACCCCATCAAAAAGTGGGCAAAGGACATGAACAGACACTTCTCAAAAGCAATGTGCCCTTTCTGAATTGAGAAGTGGGGATTGAAGATACTCAGAAAGAAGAAGGTATTAAAAATGATCCTAGGTTAGTTGTACCCTTAAGTGTCCAGATCCTTGGTCTCCAGTTTACCCCTAAGCCCTGCATACCATATCTAAAGGAAACTTCTTAGTGGATTGGGGTGACTTAAAATGCTATCTCACTACTTAATTCCTTTTCTATTTCCTCCTTTTGGTTGTTGTTATCTTACATTCTTCCAACTTAAAAAGAAAAGACAGAACTGCACTCATAGACAAAACAATAGTTAAAATTACTAATTACCAGCAGGCTGTTGAAAAAGGAAGAAGTGGGTGGGAAGAGGTGAGAAGCTGGGCCCAGCAGCTTAGCCACTCCTAACTGTGTAGAACAGGCTTGATTCTGCTCACAGAATTAATCAAGCTTCTCTACCTAGTCTAGGTCTTAATTTTAGACAAACACAGAATCTACTAACAGGATTTTCAATATTTCTTCCAATATGCCCTAAAGAAAGGGAAGTAACAACCTAATAGGTAGAAAAATCCCTAAAATTGTGAGCTTCTGGAGAACAAAATCTCTCTTCATACAGTACATAAACCCATCAAAACACTTACTGCCTGATGTAAGGACTTCACAAATGTCTCTTGGTTGGTGAGCAGGATGTTTATGTTGATAGCGCATCAATAAAAACAAGCAATGGATATACAGACTTTTCTACTTGTCAGTTCTTTTTTGCTGATAAACAGCTTACTCAGGCCAGAAAACTACCTACTGTCCCTTCTCTCTCCCACTCAGCCCCCACAAAACAAGACGAGTCTAAGTTGCGTTGCTTACCTTAGCTGCAAAGCTTACTGCATCACAAAACTAGAAATAGTTTTAAATGGGCTGTCAGGCATTGATTTCCTCAGTTCCTCACCATATTCCTTCAAAACAGTGATTGTTTCTGGCTGTCTCTCTCTTCAGGTCCCTTCATTCCTTCCAAGACTTCCTCTCTCAGAAATGGGTTATTTTCCTCCTATCATATGGTTCCTTCCTATTCCCCTCAAAGGTCAATTTTTTGTACCTTGTAGGCCCCCTGTGGTCCACTTAATAACAAGAAATAGTAAACTATGATCTGTAGATCAAATGTAGCCCATTGCCCATTTTTGTATGACCTACAAGCCAATGACTGGGAAAAAATGTTGAAAGAAGAGGAAATATTTTATGACACATAAAAATATATGAAATGCCAACTCCTCTGTTCATAAAGTTTTATTAGAATACAGCTATGTTCATTTGTTTATGTATTGTTGACAGATACTTTCACACGACAAGAACTGGGTGAAATAGCTGCGACAGAAACCATCCTAAAAGCCTGCAAAGCCTAAAACACTTATCTTGTCTTTTATAGGGAAGGTTTGCTGATTCCTGAATTAGAATCTTGTCTCTGCCACTTTGTCATTCCAGTGACTTTAGGCAAGTAACTTACTGCCCACTGCCTCAGTTTCCCCATTTGTAAAAGGGAAGTAATAATAGAACTCCTTCATTATTTTCTTCTCAGGATGAAAGAGTGAAAATGTAGAGTGTCTGACATGTAGTAAACACTATATAAACATTAACTATTATCATTATTATTATTTCTATAATTGCTGCTGCTCCTGTAATTGTTCTGATCTCCATTTATGGAGTGCCTTCACTGTGTGAGGTACTGTGCTAACAGTTTTACATGGGATTTTTGTCCTCTCCATTTTTAAAAATGAGGAAGCAAAGGCCTGCAGAGATTAAGTAACTTGTCAAAGTCACTTAGCAAGTCAATAGATTCAACCCAGTCCTGACTCCAACCCCAAGTTCATTTTACCATACGAGCGCCTTTTAACCAAATTTTCTTTTTTTTGTAATAGAATCCTTATTTCTCTCCTATTAAATTTTGCCCGGGATGCTGATTTCTCTGACGGTTGAAAATACTTTTCCTCCAGATGATTTGGAGCCTGCCACTCTGACTCCATCTTGTTCCTTCACTGGCCTGAGTCAGCTCCAGGGAATTGTGAATCTCCTTAAACACAGCGTGGCAATGGCTGCTCAGGCTCCCACTGCTGTGCCCCCTTCAGCGACGCAGAAATTTTAGATCTTCTTCCGAGATTGTTACTTGAGGGTAATGAGGAATGAGGGTGAGAGGTCATGCCAATATCCTATCTGCAGATTGCTTAGACTCAGCAGCTACGAAGATACCATAATGTGAAGGCGCAGATTCTGCAGCCAAAGTGCCTGTTTTTAAATCACAGCTCTGCCACTTTCTTACTTTGCGATGTTGGACAAATCATTTAACTTCTATGTGTCTTGATTAGTCTACCTCTTACACTGGCGCATCCTGAAGAAAGAATATAAACGGAGGCTCACATACTCTATGTCCATTTAAAGGTCATAAATCTAGCTAGCACCTGTTACATTGTCTATCATCCTAGAAAAACAAAAAGTGCTTATCTAGCATTCTCAGACTACCAGGCAGGAACATGGTGGTACCAGGACAGACAGAGAGTGGCAAACATTCCTCTCCTCCCCTACACACTCTCTTTCCAACAAAGGGCTTCAAATGAACTTGATTATACCATCCTGACCCATGAGTACCTGGGAGTCTGTAACTCCCTCAAGCAGCCAACCTGAGGCCACCCCTTGGCCATGCCTCCGACTCCAGCTAAGGATGTCTCTCTAACCCCATTGATTCTTTGCCCATGATAAAGGGCATAACTGGAAAAGGCTCAGACCAAGAGCCTCTCTTGCCCTCATCTAAGAGTGGTACTCTTCATCAGTATATTTAAGATAATAATGGAATATCCACTGCAATGAGAATAAGTTAATATGTTTAAAGTGCTTAGAACAATGCCTAGTAAATGTCAAGAACTACATATATATATATATATAAAATCTATACTTTCGCAAATAACTCATGAAGCCTGTGACTGGTCTGAGAAAGATCTAGGAGAAAACATCAATTTGAAAAGAAATTACATAAGATGGAATGAGCTTATATAGTCAGTGTAGATGTTTGGCCAAGTCTTCTTCTTCAGAACAACTAAAAAAATGGGAGATTCTATATGAACAAATACCCAGTACTATAGATGAGGTCATATGTGCCATGGCAGTCTGGAGCTTAAACTCAGTGTTGGTGAAGGATGGATTATCAATTTAGGTGCAAATCATACCTCACCGATGAAGTAATTACAAAATCTGGCATAACTTTGAGGTTCTCTACTGCTCTTGCTAATAAAGAGAGACCATCTCTTGATCATTTTCTGTATTACCAGTCCTCTTAAAGCATATCTAAAAGCGAAGGGCTAACCTTTTAAAATTATATGCAGAACAAGTGACCTGAAAGATATGCACTGCGAATAACAAAAGGGATGCTAATAACCAATGTAAAGTCTTTATTGAGTTAAATAATAGTGGCAGTGTTAACTGTCACTTATCAAGTGCTTTAAATACTTAAATTGGTATTATTTCCATTTTACAGGTGAGGAAACTGTGGCTCATAAAGGTTAAATGACTCTTCCAAGGCCATGCAGTTTGTGAGTAGCAGGGTTGGGATTTGAATCCAGAGCTATCTTGTGCTTAAGCTGAGATAGTTCTGTTTTTGACCCCAAAACACAGTCTCTTAATGCACAATGCACTTCAAGAGAGCATATTGTTGTATGTACACCTTGCTGCCAAATGACTGTCATACAATGCAATAATCTTTGTGTTGTGGTGAACTTCAATTCAGTTTTATGTGCTTCTCAACGTGTGGTTGTTTCCCTTTGGTTAAATCCCCAGATTGTCAAAATCTTCACTAATGCATCCATCGTGGTCCCTTGGTTAAGTTGTTCTTCTAAATTTTCATACAAGTTTTACTTTCACAAATATCGAAGATGCCCATTAACAAACATTTTTAAAAAGCCCCAGTAGAAATCACATTTTTGATTCTATACATTCTATAGGGTTTCTTTGCCATTGTCCTGGCAGGCAAAGTTGGTTATGTTATTGAAGTTCTGGAAGGAACAGCCAGATTCATTCCCTGGACTTGACACTCTTCACACACAGACCCTTTCTCCTCTGCAAAGCTGTGTCCTCTCTCATTCCATATTTGCAATGTCCCTGCCACCTGGCTGCTCACAGAAAAGGAACAGATTCTAGAATATCACTTCCCAAGGTGAAGTATATCCATTTCAATCTCTAAATGAGGAAACTGCTGGTGCAGAAAATCACTAAACAAAAAGCATCTCCTTCCAATGCCCTCATGAAAGGACTCATTTCCTGGCAGTGGAAAGAGGAAGCAAGCAACCATTACACAGGGCCCAACACAAGGAAAATCTGCTCATGGCAAATTTCTGTGCCAATCTTCCAGATCTGTTAGCCATTGAGTGGTATGCTATGCCAGCAAGGAGTCACTGGAAGCAGGAAAAAGACTGAAGAATTTACATCATGGTCTCTGAGGTCATACCAAGAAAAGTCCTTGCTGTTAGCAACCATAACTTCTGAGGTTCAAAAATGAATGCATAACCAAGGCCAAAGTCACCTCAACTCCTTGACAAGCACATCCCAGTCTACACTGGCATGATGTTGCAGATATGATTTAAAAAAAAACATACAGAGCTCTGTTTTCCAGGAGGAAGCTATGTTATAAAGGGAAGGTTATTCTAACTTGATTTAATATTTGCTGTTAATTTCTAACTTTTGCCTCTTATTATTTTCATAAACCCAACCAAATTTTGTGATTCTGGTCCTCCATTAACATAAGGCAATAAAAATATATTCTTTTTAGTGTTCTTGTGAAAACCAAATAGGACGCCTTTTTGTAAAACAACTTATAACCCTATCCAAGTCTTTGCTGACATAGTCTAGTTACTTCTGTTTTATAAGTTTTCTCCATTTTAAATTGGACTTTCAGTTTATAAATGAAGTAATTACCAAGAGCTTTGGAGAGTTGAGAAGTTTGGGCCTCAAATGTCTTTCTTTTCTCCTATTCTTTAGCAGTGTTTCATCATAAAATGGTTGTCACTAATCCTCTCTTAAATGACAGAGATTCCCATGTATGTTCTGTGTTGGTGACAATCAGATATTGCTAGGGCTTGTTAAAGAAAAAGAGGAAGCTCCTTCCACATCTGCCTTGTGTGATTAAAATTATACCTTGCCTTGACTCTTCAGTATTATCAAGTAGTTTAGCTGTTATCCATCCATTGTATACTCCAGACATTTTTTAGGACTGCTGGCAGCATGATTACCGACTGACAGGCAAGTCTGAATATTGAGGCTGGTGAAGGACTAGCATTCTTAAACATGGTAAACATGAAGATTTTTCATCCAGAAGATGCTGATTTCACTTCTGGCAGTGCTGAGTGATGGGCATGTCAAACCAAGTAAGAATCTACGGTTCTGTGAAAAGACAGATTCCCCAGAAAGGAAAACGATACTGAACCTTACTTAATCAGTCTTCTCTCCAAGTCTGCTTTATCTTTTTTCTCTCTTTCTTTGGCTTTTGCTCTAGAGCTTGCCTTATTTTCTGTTCCTCTCCTCTTGTCTCACATTCCGTAGTAGAAGATACAACATATAATCAACACATAATATCCTAACTGTCTTATCAAGTATCTCCTGAGAAAGATATATCATGCAAATGTAAAACAAAAAGTAGGGTTTGCACATAGTTGGAAGTAAAGCACTCCTCAGCAAATGTAAAAGAAGAGAAATTACAACAAACTGTCTCTCAGACCACAGTGCAATTAAATTAGAAAGCAGGATTAAGAAACTCACTCAAAACCTCTCAACTACATGGAAACTGAACAACCTGCTCCTGAACGACTACTGGGTACATAACGAAATGAAGGTACAAATAAAGATGTTCATTGAAACCAAACAGAACAAAGACACAACATACCAGAATCTCTGGGACACATTTAAAACAGTGTGTAGAGGGAAATCTATAGCACTAAATGCCCACAAGAGAAAGCAGGAAAGATCTAAAACTGACATCTTAACATCACAATTAAAAGAACTAGAGAAGCAAGAGCAAACACACTGAAAAGCTAGCAGAAGGCAAGAAATAACTAAGAACAGAGAATAACCGAAGGAGATAGAGACACAAAAAAACCCTTCAAAAAATCAATGAATCCAGGAGCCGGTTTTTGAAAAGATCAACAAAATTGATAGACTGCTAGCAAGACTAATAAGGAAGAGAAGAGAGAAGAATCAAATAGATGCAATAAAAAATGATAAAGGGGATATCATCACCCATCCCACAGAAATATAAACTGCTATCAGAGAATACTATAAACATCTCTATGCAAATAAACTAGAAAATCTAGAAGAAGCAGATAAATTCCTTGACACATACACCCTCCCAAGACTAAACCAGGAAGAACTTGAATCCCTGAATAGACCAATAACAGGCTCTGAAATTGAGGCAATAATTAATAGCCTACCAACCAAAAACAGTCCAGGACCACATGGATTCACAGCTGAATTCTACCAGAGGCACAGGGAGGAGCTGGCACCATTACTTCTGAAACTATTCCAATCAATAGAAAAAGAGGGAATCCTCCGTAACTCATTTTATGAGGCCAGCATCATCCTGATACCAAAGCCTGGCAGAGACACAACAGAAAAAGAGAATTTTAGACCAATATCCCTGATGAACATCAAATGCAAAAATCCTCAGTAAAACACTAGCAAGCCAAATTCAGCAGCACATCAAAAAGCTTACCCACTATGATCAAGTGGGCTTCATCCCTGGGATGCAAGGCTGGTTCAACATACACAAATCAATAAACATAATCCAGCATATAAACAGAACCAAAGACAAAAACCACATGATTATCTCAATAGATGCAGAAAAGGCCTTTGACAAAATTCAACAGCCTTCATGCTAAAAACTCTCAATAAATTAGGTATTGATGGGATGTATCTAAAAATAATAAGAGCTATTTATGACAAACCCACAGCCAATATCATACTGAATGGGCAAAAACTGGAAGCATTCCCTTTGAAAACGGGCACAAGACAGGGATGCCCTCTCTCGCCACTCCTATTCAACATAGTGTTGGAAGTTCTGGCCAGGGCAATCAGGCAGGAGAAAGAAATAAAGGGTATTCAATTAGGAAAAGAGGAAGTCAACTGTCCCTGTTTGCAGATGACATGATTATGTATTTAGAAAACCCCATCATCTCAGCCCAAAATCTCCTTAAGCTGATAAGCAACTTCAGCAAAGTCTCAGGATACAAAATCAATGTACAAAAATCACAAGCATTCTTATACACCAATAACAGACAAACAGAGAGCCAAATCATGAGTGAATTCCCATTCACAATTGCTTCAAAGAGAATAAAATACCTAGGAATCCAACTTACAAGGGATGTGAAGGACCTCTTCAAGGAGAACTACAAAGCACTGCTCAATGAAATAAAAGAGGACACAAACAAATAGAAGAACGTTCCATGCTCATGGATAGGAAGAATCAATATCATGAAAATGGCCATACTGCTCAAGGTAATTTATAGATTTATTGCCATCCTCATCAAGCTACCAATGACTTTCTTCACAGAACTGGAAAAAACTACTTTAAAGTTCATACGGAACCAAAAAAGAGCCCACATTGCCAACACAATCCTAAGCCTAAAGAACAAAGCTGGAGGCATCATGCCACCTGACTTCAAACTACACTACAAGGCTACAGTAACCAAAACAGCATGATACTGGTACCAAAACAGAGATATAGACCAACGGAACAGAACAGAGACCTCAGAATTAATACCACACATCTACAACCATCTGATCTTTGACAAACGTGACAAAAACAAGAAATGGGGAAAAGATTCCCTATTTAATAAATGGTGCTGGGAAAACTGGTTAGCCATATGTAGAAAGCTGAAACTGGATCCCTTCCTTACACCTTATACACAAATTAATTCAAGATGGATTAAAGACTTAAATGTTAGATCTAAAACCATAAAAACCCTAGAAGAAAACCTAGGCAATACCATTCAGGACACAGGCATGGGCAAGGACTTCATGTCTAAAACACCAAAAGCAATGGAAACAAAAGCCAAAACTGATGAATGGGATCTAATTAAACTAAAGAGCTTCTGCACAGCAAAAGAAACTACCATCAGAATGAAGAGGCACCCTACAGAATGGGAGAAAATTTTTGAAATCTACTCATCTGACAAAGGGCTAATATCCAGAATCTACAAAGAACTCAAACAAATTTATAAGAAAAAAAAAGAAAAACCCCATCAAAAAGTGGGCGAAGGTTATGAACAGACACTTCTCAAAAGAAGACATTTATGCAGTCAAAAGACACATGAAAAAATGCTCATCATCACTGGCATCAGAGCAATGCAAATCAAAACCACAATGAAATACCATCTCATGCCAATTAGAATGGCGATCATTAAAAAGTCAGGAAACAACAGGTGCTGGAGAGGATGTGGAGAAATAGGAACACTTTTACACTGTTAGTGGGACTGTAAACTAGTTCAACCATTGTGGAAGACAGTGTGGCAATTCCTCTAGGATCTAGAACTAGAAATACCATTTGACCCAGCCATCCCATTACTGGGTATGTACCCAAAATATTATAAATCATGCTTCTATAAAGACACGTGCACACGTATGTTTATTGTGGCACTATTCACAATAGCAAAGACTTGGAACCAACCCAAATGTCCAACAATGATAGACTAGATTAAGAAAATGTGGCACATATACACCGTGGAAGACTATGCAGCCATAAAAAACGATGAGTTCATGTCCTTTGTAGGGACATGGATGAAGCTGGAAAACATCATTCTCAGCAAACTATCGCAAGAACAAAAAACCAAACATCGCATGCTCTCACTTATAGGTGGGAATTGAACAATGAGAACACTTGGAAACAGGAAGTGGAACATCACACACTGGGGCCTGTTGTGGGGTGGGGGAAGGTGGGAGGGAAAGCATTAAGAGCTATACTTAATGTAAATGACGAGTTAATGGGTGCAGCACACCAACATGGCACATGTATACATATGTAACAAACCTGTATGTTGTGCACATGTACCCTAGAACTTGAAGTATAATAAAAAATAAAATTTAAAAAAAGTACGGTTTGCTATTCTTACATTAGGTAAAACAGACTTTAAGCCAACAATGGTAAAAATGGACAAAGAGGGGTATTACGTAATGATAAAGGGTTCAATTTAATGAGAAGCCTTAACTATCACACTCAACATTGGAGCACCCAGTTTCATATAACAATGACTTCTAGGCTTATGAAACGACTTAGTCACACAATTATATGGAGGGATTTCACCACCCCACTGACAGTGTTAGATGATTGAGACAGAAAACTAACAAATCCTGGACTTAAACTTGACACTTGACCAACTGGACCTAAAAGACATCTACCGAACACAGCCATCAACCACAGAATATATACATTCTTCCCCTCTGCACATGGAACATAATCCAAGATCAACCACATACTTGGCGATAAAGCAAGTCCCCGTGAATTAAAAAAAAAATTGAAATCATACCAACCATGCTCTCAGACCACAATGGAATAAAAATAGAAGTCAATACCAACAAGTTTCCCCAAAACTAAACAATTGCATGGATATTAAACAACTTTCTCTTGAATGACTTTTGGGTAAATAAGGCAGAAATAAAAAAAATTCTTTGAAAGAAATAAAAACAGAGACACAACATACCCAAATCTGTGGGATGCAGCAAAAACAGTGTTAAGAGGAAAGTTTGTAGTGCTAAATGACTACCTCAAAAAGTTAGAAAGATCTCAAATGAATGATCTACTATTACAACTAGAGGAGCTAGAAAAACAAGAACAAACTAACTACGAGCTAGCAGAAGAAAAGAAATAAACAAAATCAGAGCAGAACTGAATGGAAGTGAAACCCCAAAGTCCACACAGAGAATCAACGAAACCAACAGCTGTTTCTTTGAAAGGATAAATGAAAGCACTAGACTAGCTAGATTAACAAAGAAAAAAAAGAGAGAAGATCTAAATAAGCACAGTCAGGAACTATGAAGATGACATTACAATCCAACCCACAGGAAAATAAAAGCTCCTTAGAGACAATTATGAACACCTTTATGCAAAAAATCTAGTAAATCTAGAGGAAATGGATGAATTCCTGGAAACATACAACCTCCCAGCATTGAATCAAGCAGAAATTGAAATCCTCAACGAACTGATAACAAGTTCCAGAATTGAATAAGTAATAAAAAACCTACCAACCAAAAACAGCCCCAGACCAGATGGATTCATAAATTCCACCAGACATACAAAGAACAGCTGGTACCAATTTACTGAAATTATTCCAAAAAAGAAAGGAGGAGAGACTCCTCCCCAACTCATTCTATAAAGCCATCATCACCTTGATCCCAAATCCTGACAAAGACACAACAAAAAAGAAAACTATAGGCCAATATCTCTTATGAACATAAACCCCCAAATCCTCAACAAAATCCTAGCAAACTAAATTCAGTAGCAAATCAAAAAGTTAACTCACTGTAATCAAGTAGGCTTAATCCATGGGATGCATAGTCAGCTCAACATATGCAAATCAATAAATATGATTCACCATGTAAATATAACTAAAAACAAAAACCATATGATCATCTCAATAGTTGCAGAAAAAGCCTTCCATAAAATCCAACATCCCTTCACAATAAAAACCCTCAGAAAACTAGGTATCAAAGGACTATGTCTCAAAATAATAAAAACCATCTATGACAAACCCACAGCCAATATCATAGAAAATGGGCAAAAGTCAGAAGAATTCCCCTTGAGAACTGGAAAAAGATAAGGATGGCTGCTCACCACTCCTATTTAGCATAGTATTGGAAGTCTTAACCAGAGCAATAAGTCAAGAGAAATAAATAAAAGGCATCTATACAAGAAAAGGAGCCAAACCATCTCTCAAATAAATGGCATCCATAATAGAAAAGAAGTCATACTATCTCTATTCAGGGATGATGATGTGGTCCTATACCTAGAAAACCCTAAAAGCTCCATCAAAAGGCTCCTGGAACTGATACACTACTTCAGTGAAGTTTCAGGATACAAGATTGATGTGCAAAAATCAATAGCATTTCTATACACCAGTAATGTTCAAGCTGGTAGCCAAATCAAGAAAACAATCCAATTTACAATATTCACAAAAAAATAAAACAGTAGGAATAAATCTAACCAAGGAGATAAAAGATTTGTAGAAGGAAAACTGAAAAATGGCTGGGTGCAGTAGCTCACGCCTGTAATCCCAGCTCTTTGGGAGGCCGAGGTGGGCGGATCATGACGTCAGGAGATGGAGACCATCCTGGCTAACATGGTGAAACCCCGTCCCTACTAAAAATACAAAAAAATAAATTAGCCAGGCGTGGTGGCAGGTGCCTGTAGTCCCAGCTGCTTGGGAGGCTGAGGCAGGAGAATGGCATGAACCCAGGAGGCGGAGCTTGCATGAGCCAAGATCGGGCCACTGCACTCCAGCCTGGACGACAGGGCGAGACTCTGTCTCAAAAAATAAAAATAAATAAATAAAAATAAAAATAAAAAAACTGCTTAAAAAAATCATAGATGACACAAATGGAAAGTCATTCTATGCTCATGGATTAGAAGAATCAATATTGTTAAAATGACCACATCACCTAAAGCAATCTACAGATTCAATACTATTCCTATCAAACTACCAGTGTTACTTTTCATAGAATTAAAAAAACTGTTCAAAAATTCATATGAAACAACAACAACAAAATAGCTCAAACAGCCAAAGCAATTCTAAACAAAAAGAAAGTCAGATGCATCACATTACCTTGCTTGAAACTATGCTATAATGCTACAGTAACCAAAACAGCATGGTACTGGTACAAAACCAGATATAGACCAATGGAACAAACTAGAGAATTCAGAAATAAAGCTGCACACCTACAGCCATCTGATCTTTTACAAATTGGCAGTAACAAGCAATGGGAAAAGGACTTCCTATTTAATAAATGGTATTGAGATAGCTGGCTAGCTACATGAAGAAGAATGAAACTGAACCCCAACTTCCAAAAAATTAACTCAAGATGGATTAAAGATGTGAATGTAAGACCTCAAACTATATGAATCCTGAAAGAAAATATAGGAAATACCACTCTAGACATCGGCCTTGAGAAAGAATTTTTGACTAAGTCCTCAAAAGCAATTGCAACAAAACCAAAAATTGACCAGTGGGACATAATTAAACTAAAGAGCTTCTGCAAAGCAAAAGAAACTTCCAAAAAAGTAAACAGCCTACAGAATGTGAGAAAATGTTTACATTATCTGACAAAGATCTAATATCTGGAATATATAAGGAACTTAATTTAACAAGCAAAAACCAAATACTTCCATTAAAATGTGAGCAAAGATGTTTGTTACAGATGTTTTCACAATAGCCAAAATTTTGGATGCAAGATAAGTGTCCAGCAACAGATGAATGAATAAAGAAAATGTGGTACTTGTACATAAAGGAGAACTACTCAGCCATAAAATGAATGAGATCCTGTCATTTGTAACAACATGGATGGAACTGGAGGTCATTACGCTAAGGAAATAAGCCAGGCAAGAAAGACAAATATCATATGTTCTCACTTATTTGTGGGATCTTAAAATCAAAACAAATGAACTCACAGAGATAGAGAGGAGAAAGATGGTTACCAGCGACTTGGAGGGTGTTAGGGGGATGGTGGCAGTGGGGTGGGGGGAAGAAGAGCGGAGTGCGGATGGTTAGTGAGTACAAAAAATAGAAAGAATGAATAAGACCTAGTATTTGCTAGCACAACAGGGTGACTATACTCAATAATAATTCAATTGTACATTAAAAATAATTAAAAGAGTACAATTCGATTATTTGTAACACAAAGGATGAATGCTTGAGGGGATGGATACCCCATTTTCCATGATGTGATTATTGTGCACTGAAGGCCTGTATCAAAACACGTTATGTATTCCGTAATTATATACACCTACTATGTACTCACAAAAATTAAAAAAAAAGAAAAAGAAAAAGAAAAAGTGGGCAAGAGGCATGAACAGACATTTCCCAAAAGATGACAGACAAGTGGTCAACAAACGTAGGAAAAAACGCTCCACATCACTAGTCATCAGAGAAGCGCAAATCAAAACCACAGTGAGATACCATTTTATACAAGTCAGAAGGGCTATTATCAAAAAGTCAACAAACAGATGCTGGCAAGGCTGTGGAGAAAAGGGAATGCTTACACACTGTTGGTGGGAATGTAAATTAGTTCAGGCACTGCGGAAAGCAGTTTGGAGATTTCTCATATATCTTAAAACAAAACTACCATTGGACCCAGCAATCTCATTACTGGGTATATTTCCAAAACAAAATAAATCATTCTACCAAAAAGACACATGTATGCATATGTTCATTGCAGTGCTACTGATATGGTTTGGCTATGACCCCACCCGAATCTCATCTTGAATTATAGTTCTCATAATCCCCAAGTGTTGTGGGAGGGACCCAGTGGGAGGTAATGGAATCATGGGGCGGTTACCTTTATGCTGTTCTCATGATAGTGAATTTTCATGAGATCTGATGGTTTTATAAGGGGCTTTCCCCTTCTACACTCTGTACTTCTCCTTGCTGCCACCATGTGATGAAGAATGTGCCTTCTTCCCCTTCTGCCATGATTGTAAGTTTCCTGATGCCTCCCCAGCCATGCTGAACTGTGAGTCAATTAAACCTCTTTCCTTCATAAGTTATCCAGTCTCAAGCATGTCTTTATTAGCAGAATGAGAACACACTAATACAGCTATTCGCAATGGCAGACAGAATCAAACAAGATACCCATCAATGGTGGATTGGATATAGAAAATGTAGTATGTATATACCATAGAATACTATGCACCCATAAAATGAATGAAATCATGTTATTTGCAGCCACGTGGATGCAGCCGAAGGCCATTATCTTAAGCGCAGTAACACAGAAACAGAAAACCAAATGCCACATGTTCTCATGTATAAGGGGTAGCTAAACATTGGCTGCTCAGGTACATAAAGATGGCAACGATAGACATTGGTGACTTCGATGTGGGGAGGAGGAAAGCAGGGAAAGCGCTGAAAAATAAACTCTTGGCTACTATGCTCACTATTTGCGTGATGGAATCATTCATATCCAAAACTTCAGCATCATGCAATATGCCCAGGTAACAAACCTGCACACGTACCCTTAAATCTAAAAAGTTGAAATTATAAAAACAAAATAAAGTGTCTCCTGAGGACTTGTGTCATGCAAGTCACTGATGTAGTTTGTGTGACCCTGAAAATACATCATACAGGTATAAGAGTTACCACTCTCTGAGATGGAGTGGGCAATGCACGATCATCATGCACATATTCACACACCACAGTGGGACACGATTAAGAAATATCAAATTAAAAGTTCATTATGTTGAGGGTGTAACTAGAATCTTGTGTCTGCCAAACAAACAGGAAATAGATGATGAAATCTAATTAGCTTTCAGCTCAACAAAAGCAATGGAGCTACACAAGCAAGGGCAAGGATGAATGACTCTGAAGAGAAAAAGAAAATAGCTTGAATTCAGAAAACCTCTTTGGTGTTTGTTTGTTTGTTTTCAAATTTGCAGATTTTGCAAACACTAAGCACATTTTATGCCAGGAACTTTCTCTCCTGCTTAAATTCATTGACATTTATATATAATAAGCTGGCTCATCAAGTTTCTTTGCTAAATATTTTATGAAAATATAGAAGTAGAAAGGGCCTTAGACATCATTGAATCTAATCCTCTTGTTTTACAGATGAATAAACTGAGGTCTAGAGACAAAAACTGGCTTGCAGAAGCTCACACAGTGCATGGTAGAAATAAGCCTAGAAAGCAAGTCTATGGAGCTCAAATTTGTGTTTCTTCTCACTCTACTGAGGCTGCTAGGTAAATCTTACATAAAAAAGCCAAACATTTTGGTGGGAAACAGAGTGTTACATATTTTCCAAAGAATGAACAGAACATGAGCCTCTCAGCAGAAAACGGCTGAAACTTAGTGTTTCTAAATTCCTGTGAAGCCCTGCAACGTGGCAAACACCTCATTCTGTTCCAGAAGACATGTGCCATTATCAAAAGGATAAATGGGTGGCCACTTAATTAAAACATCACTAAAAGAAAAAACTTAGGAAAGTGTGACCACAGATGCCCTTGCTTTGAACGGCCAATATCCTCCATGAATCTCATGGAGAAAACAGTCTTTCAGGAAGGGCCAGTGGAGCTACGTGGTGACCCAAGATCTTACATAGTATTCACAGCTAGCAATTCGCAGTTGAGCCTGTGAATTTTAAATTCTGTGCTGTGACAATGACATAAAGTAAGTTTGTTTGTTTTCTTCTTTCTTAAAAGCCTAATGAAGACATTGTACAGGATTCATTATCAAATCTTGGCTGGAGTCTTTCATCTGAGCTCTAATGCCCTGAGTTTAACCATCATCAGATGCCCACCCCAGCTGGTAAGTTGACCTGAATGGTAATCACAGCTGGCAACATTGGCAAAAAGGCAAAAGCCACACATGCGCGTGTACATGCACACACACACACACAGACACTGTATAATGTGTGTACGTGTGTGAATATATGCAAGCCCACTCCATTCTCTTTAATAATAAGAATCTCTTACTCTTTGAAGAGCCACAGAAATCTGAACTACTACTGTAGCCCTGTTAACAGCCAACTCTGTGACAAGGGCCTACTCGAAAGAAAGGAAAGTCAATAAAAGTAAAGTGTAAGTGTACTGCTAATGACAGGTTCCTGCAGGCACTTTCCCCCAAATTATACCATTCCTATTCAAATACCATCTCAAGAGTCTCAGACAGTGTCAAGTGCAATCATTGTTATTGCAGTTGCCAAGGTAATCAATTGAAATCATAATGAAGGGAACAGAAGGAAATCAATAGAGTCTGAAATTACAAATAAAGAGAAGCTATCGTTTAAGAGCATTTGGCTGAAATCTTCCATATTAATGGAGTCAGAAATGGCTGTGTCATTCAGAAGCAGTGTGGTGCATAATTCAGCTGAGTGCATTAGAATATCTAAAAACGATTGCAACAATTAGGGCTGCCTACCAAGAATCTGTCCACCTTAGAAGGCACATTGTTGAGTCATTTGTTACCATTTTAGTGTGTTTTTATATCTTTAAAATTTCAATCATCTCCCAGAGTAACCTTAGGCAGGAGGCAGGATTAGCTTGTTCAAAGACATGCAGAGCAGATTGTTAGTCTGGTTTGATTCTGAGACTGGGAGGTAAGAGAGGCTAATCATGCATTTTATGTTAGAAGTATCTTCTTTTCCAAAAATTCTATAGATTTATATAGTGTCATATAACTAGTAGGGAACACAAGGGATAAGTGTAAAAACAAATTTTAGGAAAATTTATTATGCCCAATCTTTAACCACATGCCTAAAAAGTTCACTGGGCTCTATTAGAGTGGCATAAAATCTTTTCGATTTCAGTGTTATTTGTAAAGATAAAATGAAAAGTTCAAACATATATAATATTCACGATCAGCTAATCTCCCTAAGGAGAGATCCTGAACCAAATGGCACTCCACTGCTTTGCAGGCCTCGACTTCCAGGCTGTTTGAGAAATCCTGAACTTTTCCTCTCAGTCTACAGATGGCAGGAATACCTAAAAAGCTCTCATGTCTTTGGCATTGATGTTATGAGAACACTACATATATGTAACTTATACATATTTAACTATATCCATTCAGTCGAAAATAGAAATATAGAGGAGTGTAACAGTTAACTTAGGATGAGTTCTGCTTGCCATTCCACTCAATGATGCTTTGCCCAAGAATGGGCGTGAGATTGCAAGGTAAAGAGGTGTTTCTCCCATGGCAGTCTTAATTTCCCATATGCTTCTCAGAATATGGACACAGTCATTTTAGTGCTGAAAGAGATTTATTTACCTAGTTAAAAAATATTTATTTACTTTTGTACAACATGACCTCTACGTGTTAACTGACTCCTCGACCTGGTGCTCAACCAAAGATTTATCAATCAACACAAATACTGAAGGCACAACCTTAAGTCATATGGAACTAATTGAGAAAATTGTGCTTTTCTCCACCATGGCATCTTCTTATCATGCTTTAAAAGGTAATTTTAACTACATGCAGTGTTGGCTAGTTTTAGAACTCAGACCTCATCTGAGATATAAATTATTCATGTATGAATTTCCTGCTAGGCCTTAGCACTTATTCAATTTATGGCAATGTAAATACGTTTTACAGAGCCTACAGATAATCACTATTGGCATCTCCTGGGAGCCTGCTAGAAATATAGAATCTTGGGACCTACCCTAAATCTACACATCAGAATCGGCATTTTAACAAAATATCCAGCTAAATTCACATTGACACTTGAGATGCACCATGCAAGAGCTTTCATGAGAGGAAAACGTATGGCGTAATAGATCTTAGAGCCTTATGTAAGTATTAACTAAGAAAAGCACGTGCATGTTTGTACAGGTGCAGTAGTTGGGGCAGAGGACTATTGCAACACATATAGCATATTATAATCATGCCATTAGCTTTGTTATAATGATTATTAGTGATCATAGATTCATGATGTATATTCATATTTTACAATATTGAATAATTTCCCCTCCCATCTCTAGACCAGAAAAGTGCATGTGAACAAATAAATAAAAGAAAACATGATAACTGCTGAAATACAGATATAAATCAAGTGCTGGAAAAGCTCAGGAAATGGTACCTTTCATTCTGCCAGTGGGGGTTGAAGAAACGCTTCCTTTATCATGCAGTGGTTGAATTGGATATTGGGAAGAAGGGCATTCTTGGCTATCTGGGTACTGTACTATGTGAATCTAAACAAGAATCTCAGTTCCTCCACCAATTATTACAAAAAGAAGCTTCTCAAAGCATTATTAAATGTTTGAAGGCTCAAAAAGAAATGACAATACATAAGACACAATTTTCCACTATCCATGCATTTTCTTCTCTCCTCTCATCACTATGCTCCTTCCCAGAGTCTCAAGGAGGTGTGAACACTTTCTTCTCTATTACAGAAGGCAGATTTCTCCCTCTCAGGAGCTCACCTTCTACTCCAAGCACTTACAACAGCAGTTTTCAAAACTAAGAATTATTTTGTCCCTCAAAGAATTTGTGACACCAGCTTTTGAGAGAAAAATGGTTTACTTTGTTATATAACATGTATTATTCAGGCCTGATACCCATACATACATACACATACCCATGATGTACACAAACATATACATACACTATATGTAAGTATGTGGTAGGTGTGTACGCATATATATATATATATATATATATATATAGACAGAAGATGGCAAGGATATGAAAAAACAATGTTAACCACGGTTATATTTGGGTATCAGGTTTATGACTAACTTTACATTCTTACTTTTCTGTATATGTATTTGTTACATACATAAATATATAATTCAAAAATTGGTTAGGTAAAGGGAAAGTGTTCAATAGCTAATTTTATTTGAAGGAGCAGTTGCAGTTGTATAGCGAGAAAAATCTGAATGTTAGGGTTTATGGACTCAACAGACTGTGATGAATTTGAGGCAATCCATGTGAACTATGGTTTAAAAAACTTGTGCTTTGAAAGGAAAGGACAATTCGAATATTTCTAGAATGGTATTTACTAAAGTAACTCCAGAGTTGGTGCCTGGGAAAACACATAGGAAGTAACTTCATAAATAAAATTTGAGCTACGTTTAACGAAGCATTTTCAAATGTACTTGACCGTAGAATCTATCTTTTCCATGGAATACTTTAGTTTAAAAGACTGGTGTTCCATGAAACACATTTTGAGAAATGCTACTTTATGGAATAGTGGAGTTAGTAAAATGTTATATTTGCTAGAACTGAGCATGCCTATGGGCTTAGGAAAAGAAGATAGAACAAAAGAAATTAAAGATGTAAGACAAAAATATAGTTTCTTTGACCAAATTCCAGAAAAAGCATAAAGGAATTAACTTTAAGACCTTCGTACTCAGAAGTATGGTTTCTAAACTAATGACTTCAGGATCGCTGATTGGAATTTCCTTTTACCATGGTTCCCAGAAGACATGTTTGTACTTTAACATTACTCTATGAGGGAGATCAGAGGCCTGGAAATTGTGGGAAAATGTTCGAAACTGCTGCTGTGGGGAATGTGATAGGGAGTTGACAAGGGCTCTTTCAGTACTGATTCTAATCAGTATTTTGGTTGGGTTGTTATTTAAGTTTCTCTAATGAAGCTCTGAACCCAGAGGTAGAGAAAGAAAATTATAGTTGTGACCCAGTTTGGGAACTGACACAGGAACGTGATTGAAGAGCAAAGGAGCAGGAAGTCCTAAAGCAATTGAGACGATAGCATTGAAGGAGCTGAGTTGGAGTTCATCAGCGAATCCAATAAAACAGAAGGGGCTGACTCACTGCGGAGGGGGCAATCAGGAGAAACCTTGACAGGTGTGAAGTGACAGAAAAGGAAGTTGGTTTCAAGGGATGAAGTTCTGGGATGTAGGTCATGAAGGTAGAACAGTTTTGAGTAATAATTTTATTCAATTTCAGGTAGCTAAAGTAAAATGGAAATGCAAATCTCAGAAACTAAAAGTCACAGAGCTTAGGAATTTAGAAGTTAGCGCTCTAATTTGCTCATCAACCTGGAAGTTGAAATTATGAAATATAAAGGCAGGGAATGAGGTGGGAAGGAGAAAGGCTGTTGATTGGATGCCGAATCCAGCCAAATCCCATCTAGAAGCAAAACCAGACAAAAATGAATTAATTTTTTTGTTTTCTACAGCTCTCCAGAGGATGAGCGCAAGCAAAGGAAAGACCTTGGTGAAGGAGAGAGAAGATGAGGAAAACAGTGGGAACAGGAGGAGAGATGACAGAGGAAGTTCAAGGTGGAGAGTTTTTCTGCTGTCTGTAGAGTTGTCAGGCAGAGTTTTGGGTGGATCTGAATCTCCTTCCCTCTGTGGTCCCAGACTGAGTGGTAATATGCTAGTGTAACCCCAAATAAATAAGTGTTTGAGTATTGTCTAGATTTATATGTGGCCTTAAAATGATGATATTATATCTAACAGAAAGATGCTTGGGGAAATGTCACTGGCTTTCAGGGATCAGCGTGTAGAAGAGGATTGCAGGCATAAAATCAGATTTCATTTTAGGAGAAGCAGCAGAGGACACTGAAGGAAAAGTTTTGGTGCAGAGAGGGGCTTGGCCACAACAAAAGAGAGATAACCAAAGGAAAACTTCATGAGTATGTGAAATATTCATCCTACTTCTGCTGCTACTGCTACTACTACTAGAACATTTACTATTTGCCAGGCACCTCTAAACACCTTGTATGTGTATTATTACTTCATCACCAGAATAACTCTATAAGGTTATGTATTAGTCCCTTTTCACACTGCTATAAAGAACTGCCCGAGAGTGGGTAATTTATAAAAGAAAGAAGTTTAATTGACTCACAGTTCAGCATGGCTAGGGAGGCCTCAGGAAACTTACAATCATGGTGGAAGGGGAAGCAAGACACCTTCTTCATAACGTGGCAGAAGGAGAAGAGGTGAGCAGAGGAAACACCGGATGCTTATAAAACCATCAGATCTTGTGAGAACTCACTTAATATCATGAGAATGGCATGATATTAATGGCATGGCGAACCGCCCCATAATCCAATCGGTTCTCACCAGGTTCCTCCCTTAACACCTGAGGATTACACTTCAAGATGAGATTTGGGTGGAGACACAAAGCTAAACCATATCAGGTTGGTACAATTAATACAACCATATTGTGGATGAGGAAATTGGGGTAGAAAGATGTTAGATAATTTGAGGACATATAGCTAGTAGGAGGTACAGCCAGGATTTAGATCCATGTATCTAATTCTGAAATCTATGCTTTTAACCACCTTATTATGCATATTACCTGCATGCACATGCATTAGTCATTGTTATCATTAGCATCATCACCATCATTATCATCATCATTCTTAATAGCTTTCATATAGTGGTTTATAAATTATGAAGTATTACTTTCATGTGATGAGAAGGTTCTTAGAGCTTAAATCAATACATATGGTTTCAGTATCCACTACCTTGCTCTCTGCACTCTTGCTGTTACCCAAGAACTAGCAACATCAGCATCACTTGGGAGCAAGTTACTGAATCAGAATCTGAATTTAACAAGCTTGCCAGGAGGGACTACATTCATGTTTTAAAAGTTCTGATCTACACTATTCCATGTTGCAATGTATTAGCAGGTAGGGCTATTTCTAGGAAAAATTGAAGTGAAAGATTTTATTATCAGAGACTCCTTTCTTTCTCCTTTCATGATTCTACCTTCCTCTTCTGGGAACCCATATCAGTTTGAAAGTTTCTGGCAACAAATCTCAACAAACCTTCAGTGTAATGGGCCTCAGCTAAGAAGAAATGAGTTACCTCCTGTAGAGGGAAGTCAACAACTCAGGGTTGAAGGCTTGTTGATTCAGACACCCCCTCCATGTCATCACAGACCCAAGTTCCTCCCATGAGCATTGGCCTCAGCCTGGTTCCCTATGCTCAGAAGGGGGCTGCAGCACTCCAGGCTTGACCTTCCTTCATAGTGCCATTGAGGAGAAGAAGGGGACACCCTCTTCTTTGTGTCTCCTTTTCAGATGAAGTAAACATTTTTTAAAATGCTCCCTTTATGTCTTACTCACCAGAAGTAGCCTTTTAGGAAGTCCTCAACAAATTACTAGGCAGAGGCAAGGGATTTCTTGGACCATTTTATAATTATTTCTACAGTGGACCAGATGCTGGAGAATCAATGAATGTGATTACTTTAGAAACCAAGGCATACACGCAGCCATGGGCTGCTAGAGTACTGCTCAGATATATTCCCCTAAGTGTCCTGGATTTCTGCCCACTTTCCCTACAGACTCTCAGCATACTCTCAAGACACTCTTATAAACTAATTTATATGGTATTAATGACCAGCCAAGTTTTGCCAGCATAACCTAGCTAAAGAGCTAATCCAATTCCAGGTGACTGGTCACTGTTACTTAGACAATACCCTTTAAATAGAAAAGCTGCCTTCACCAGGCAACCATAGCTAGATAAATACATACATGCATATGTACATACATGCAAACATGCACATATACACAGACTTCCGTTGTTTTAATGAAGAATAGATTGCCAAGAACACTGTACTGAGGGACCAGGAATATGGTTGCTAAGTCTGGAGAGAGATGATACTGGGCAGAAGTGCATGAGTCATTTCACCTGACAGTCTCAGTTCATTCCTCTGAAGCCTTGGCCTGATTCACCTCATAATCACAAAGATCATAGTGATAATGCATAGAAAAAAATATTAGAAAGCAAATGTAGATTGTTATTACTCTTTCTCGGGTTCCCCTCTTTCACTCTAGTGCAAGGAATAGTGTCTTATTCTACATGTTGAACATCTGTTTTTTTGAATAAATGACTGTGTTGTTGCCTTTCAGGGAGAGACACTTAAATTTAACCTGACAAAGCATATTTTACAGTGACTATCACGTATAGGTAGCAAATGTCCAAGGTCCTCTCCAAAGCTCTACAAATAACCTTAGTTCATTTATGAAAATTTACCTTTATTCTAATCACAGATGAAGGAAAATAGGCAGGTTTACATTATTTTGAATAAGATGAAACACATGAAATTCATTAAAAGTTAAAGACAGGCCCATTATTTTTCTTTTGGATATAAAATATATTTGTTTGATTAAAGAAAGCAGTGCTTACTACAAAAACAAGATATGAAAAGTACAAAGACATAAGTGTAAATCTCTTTTATATATATATTTTATTATACTTTAAGTTCTAGGGTACATGTGCACAACGTGCAGGTTTGTTACATATGTATACATGTGCCATGTTGGTGTGCTGCACCCATTAACTCGTCATTTACATTAGGTATATTTCCTAATGCTATCCCTCCCCGCTCCCCCCACCCCACAACAGGACCCGGTGTGTGATGTTCTCCTTCCTGTGTCCAAGTGTTCTCATTGCTCAATTCCTAAATCTCATATAATCCTATCACTCAGCTGTAACCACTAATAAAATCTTGGCACCTTCAAGACTTTTGGCTTTGAATATATATTAATTTATATCCTATTCTATACATACACACACATACATAGTTGTATAATTAAAACAGAATCATATCACGTGTTGTTTATCAATAAACTTTTTTTTTTTTTTTTTGAGACGAAGTCTCACTGTGTTTACCAGGCTGGAGTGCAGTGGCACGATCTCGGCTCATTGCAAACTCCGCCTTCTGGGTTCATGCCATTCTGCTGCCTCAGCCTCCTGAGTAGGTGGGACTACGGCGCCCACCACCATGCCTGGCTAATTTTTTTGTATTTTCAGTAGAGACAGGGTTTCACTGTGTTAGCCAGGATGGTCTCGATCTCCTGACCTGGTGATCCGCCTGCCTGGGCCTCCCAAAGTGCTGGGATTACAGGCGTGAGCCACTGCGCCTGGCCATCAATGAACTTTTTTACTAATCAATTGTATTATGTATATATGTTCAACTCAATAAGTATGGGTCTATATTGTTTTTTATATATATATATACATATACATATATACACACATATATATACATATATACACACATATATATACATATATACACATATACACATATATACACATATATACATATATACACATATATACATATATACACATATATATACATATATACACATATATACATATATACACATATATACATATATACACATATATATACACATATATACATATATACACATATATACATATATATACACACATATACATATATATACACATACATACACATATATATGTATATATATATACATATATATGGAGAGAGAGAGAGAGAGAGAGACGGAGTTTCACTCTGTTGCCCAGGCTGGAGCGCAATGTCGTGATCTCGGCTCACTGCAACCTCCGCCTCCCAGGTTCAAGGGATTCTCCTGCCTCAGCCTCCTGAGTAGCTGGGACTACAGGCACGTGCCAACACACCTGGCTAAATTTTTTTGTATTTTTAGTAGAGATGGGGTTGCACCATATTGGCCAGGATGGTCTCAATCTCCTGACCTCGTGATCCACCTGCCTCAGCCTCCCAAATTGCTGGGATTAGAGGCGTGAGCCACCATGCCTGGCCTACATTATCATTTTTTATGGTGGCCTGGCAGTTCTTTTTATAGATACAGGATGATTAATTTAACCAATTCTCTATAAATGGAATATTAGGGTTTTCTATATAAAACAACCTCCCCCAACCCCCACCAAAAGGCAGTACTCATGGTCATTTTAAGAAGTATGTTTGGGAAAAGAAGATGAGCTTCAAAAATCCTGTTTCTTCCCACCTGAATGACAATATGTGTTTCTGTGGAGATCAGATGTTTGGGAGTGGAAAAGATGAGAGGCATCTGACCAAATAACATCTGTGTAATAGCAATTAAGCAGCAGCCATTATCTGAAGTGCTATTGTGGCTCTGAAGAGCAGTAGAGAAACAAACACACATAATGCAGCCGGCCATCAGCCCATCATGCAGAGCCTGCTTATTAGAGCACTGCAGAAATTAAGTCATTTCAGAGAAAAAAAATCATTTTCTCCATTTTTGGCATGTTCTGTTGAAACATAAAACTCGTTGCAGATAATTTTCAGACATACTGCTTTGCTCAACAGCATAATCATTTAGTTGTAGAGCAGGAGATTGAAGGCAGAGGTTCTCTAGCCTATTCAATTCTTTTTGACCTTAAACTTGGAGTGTGAGTTGCCAGTTTCAGGGTTTGCAGGAACACGTTTGCCTGTATAATTCAAGGGCTCTGGCACTCTCAACTGTTTCCCGACCAGAGCAGTCCTTCTTTTGTCACTAAGGTCTCAAGGAAGCCACACAAGCACCAAGTCACACAATAGGCACCTGCTCTTGTGTCCACCAGTCTCTAAAGTGCTGATGTGCATATTGTCATTTCTTTGGCCCTCCTCTTCTGTTTTCCATACTAATCATATTCACTGACTTCTTTTCCACTTCCCTTACCAGAGCATGCCTAGCATCCTACTCTCTTCACTCTCTTGCCTACCAAAACTTTCCCTTAAAAATAAATCTATTCGGATACGTTCCAAGATGGCCAAATAGGAACAGGTCCAGTCTGCAGCTCCCAGCATGATCGACATAGAAGACAGGTGATTTCTGCATTTCCAACTGAAGTAACTGGTTCATCTCATTCAGACTGGCTGGACAGTGGGTGCAGCCCACGGAGGGCGAGCCAAAGCAGGGTGGGGTGTCGCCTCACCCAGGAAGAGCAAGGGGTCAGGGGATTTTCCTTTCCTAGCCAAGGGCAGCCATGACAGACTGTACCTGGAAAAACGGGACACTCCCACCCAAATACTGCGCTTTTCCCAAGGTCTTAGCAAACAGCAGACGAGGAGACCCTCTCCCATGCCTGACACGGTGGGTCCCACACCCACAGGGCCTTGCTCACTGCTAGCGCAGCAGTCTGAGATCCAACTGCAAGGCTGCAGCCTGTCACAGGGAGGGGTGTCCACCATTGCTGAGGCTTGAGTAGGTAAACAAAACAGCCTGGAAGCTCGAACTACTGCTTCTATAAACTCCACTTCTGTGGGCAGGCCCACAGAACAAAAGGCAGCAGAGAGCTTCTGCAGATTTAAACATCCCTGTCTGACAGCTCTGAAGACAGCAGTGGTTCTCCCAGCATGGTGTTTGAACTCTGAGCACAGACAGGCTGCCTCCTCAAGTGGGTCCCTGATCCCCGCATAGCATAACTGGGAGACACCTCCCAGTAGGCGCCAACAGACACCTAATATAGGCAGATGCCCCTCTGGGACAAAGCTTCCAGAGGAAGGATCAGGCAGCAATATTTGCTGTTCTGCAATATTTGCAGTTCTGCAGCCTCTGCTGGTGACAACCAGGCAAATGGTGTCTGGAGTGGACCTCCAGCAAACTCCAACAGACCTGCAGGTGAGGGACCTGACTGTTAGAAGGAAAACTAACAAACAGAAAGGAATAGCACCAACATCAACAAAAGGGACATCTACATCAAAACCCTATCAGTAGGTCACCAACATCAAAGGCCAAAGGTAGATAAAAGCACAAAGATGGGGAGAAACCAGAACAGAAAAGCTGAAAATTCTAAAAACCAGAGCGCCTCTTCTCCTCCAAAGGATCGCAGCTTCCTGCCAGCGATGGAATAAAGCTGGATGGAGAATGACTTTAAGGAGCTGACAGAAGAAGTAGGCTTCAGAAGGTCGGTAATAATAAATTTCTCCAAGCTAAAGAAGCATGTTCTAGACATTGCAAGGAAGCTAAAAACCTTGAAAAAAGGTTAGACGAATGACTAACTAGAATAAACAGTGTAGAGAAGACCTTAAATGACCTGATGGGGCTGAAAAACATGGCATGAAAACTTCATGATGCATGCATAAGCTTCAATAGCCAATTCAATCAAGTGGAAGAAGGTATCAGTGTTTGAAGATCAAATTAATGAAATAAAGTGAGAAGACAAGGTCAGACAAAAAAGAGTAAAAAGAAATGAACAAAGCCTCCAAGAAATATGGGACTATGTGAAAAGACCAAATCTACATTTGATAGGTGTGCCTTAAAATGACGGGGAGAATGGAACCAAGTTCAAAAACACTCTTCAGGATATTATCCAGGAGAACTTCCCCAACATAGCAAGGCAGGCCAACATTCAAATTCAGGAAATACAGAGAACACCACAATGATACTCCTCAAGAAGAGCAACCCCAAGACACATAATTGGCAGATGCACCAAGGTTGAAATGAAGGAAAAAATGTTAAGGGCAGCCAGAGGGAAAGGTCAGGTTACTCACAAAGGGAAGCCCATCAGACTAACGGGATCTCTTGGCAGAAACCCTACAAGCCAGAAGAGAGTGGGGGCCAATATTCAACATTCTTAAAGAAAAGAATTTTCAACCCAGAATTTCATATCCAGCCAAATTAAGCTTCATAAGTGAAGGAGAAATAAAATACTTTACAGACAAGCAAATGCTGAGAGAATTTGTCACCACCAGGCCTGCCTTACAAGAGCTCCTGAAGGAAGCACTAAGCATGGAAAGGAAAAATTGGTACCAGCCACTGCAAAAACGTGCCAAATTGTAAAGACCATTGATGCTAGGAAGAAACTGCATCAATTAACAGGCAAAATAACCAGCTAACATCATAATGGCAGGATCAAATTCACACATAACAATGTTAACCTTAAATGTAAATAGGCTAAATGCCCCAATTAAAAGACACAGACTGGCAAATCAGATAAAGAGTCAAGACCCATCAGTGTGCTGTATTCAGGAGACCCATCTCACATGCAGAGACACACATAGGCTCAAAATAAAGGGATAGAGGAAGATCTATGAAACAAACGGAAAGCAAAACAAAAGCAGGGGTTGCATTCCTAGTCTCTGATAAAACAGACTTTAAACCAACAAAGATCAAAAGAGACAAAGAAGGCCATTTCATAATGGTAAAGGGATCAATTCAACAAGAAGAGCTAACTATCCTAAATATATATGCACCAAATACAAGAGCACCCAGATTCATAAAACAAGTCCTTAGAGATGTACAAAGAGACTTAGACTCCCACACAATAATAATGGGAGACATTAACACCCCATTGTCAATATTAGACAGATCAATGAGACAGAAAGTTAACAAGGACATCCAGGACTTGAACTCAGCTCTGCACCAAGCAGACCTAACAGATATCTACAGAACTCTCCACCCCAAATCAACAGAATATACATTCTTCTCAGCACCACATCACACTTATTCTAAAATTGACCACTAATTGGAAGTAAAGCACTCCTCAGCAAATGTAAAAGGACAGAAATCACAACAAACTGTGTCTCAGACCACAGTGCAATCAAATTAAAACTCAGGATTAAGAAACTCACTCAAAACTGCACAACTACATGGAAACTGAAAACCTGCTCCTGAATGACTACTGGGTAAATAACAAAATGAAGGCAGAAATAAAAATGTTCTTTGACACCAAACAGAACAAAGATACAATGTACCGGAATCTCTGGGATACATTTAAAGCAATGTGTAGACGGAAATTTATAGCACTAAATGCCCACAAGAGAAAGCAGGAAAGATCTAAAATAGACACCCTAATATCGCAATTAAAAGAACTAGAGAAGCAAAAGCAAACAAATTCAAAAGCTAGCAGAAGGCAAGAAATAACTAAGATCAGAGCAGAACTAAAAGAGATAGAGACACAAAAAACCCTTCAAAAAATCAATGAATACAGGAGCTGGTTTTTTGAAAAGGTTAACAAAATTGATAGAGCACTAGCAAGATTAATAAAGAAGAAAAGAGAGGAGAATCAAAGAGATGCAATAAAAAATGATAAAGGGGATATCACCACCGATCCCACAGAAATACAAACTACCATCAGAGAATACTATAAACACCTCTATGCAAATAAACTAGAAAATCTAGAAGAAATGGATAAATTCCTGGACACTTACACCTTCCCTAGACTAAACCAAGAGGAATTTGAATCTCTGAATAGACCAATAACAGGCTGTGAAATTGAGGCAATAATTAACAGCCTACCAACCAAAAAAAGTCCAGAACCAGATGGATTTGCAGCCATATTCTACCAGAGGTACAAAAAGGAGCTTGTAGCATTCCTTCTGAAACTATTCCAATCAATAGAAAAAGAGACAATCCTCCCTAACTCATTTTATGAGGCCAGCATTATCCTGATACCAAATCCCGGCAGAGACACAACACAAAAAGAGAATTTTACACCAATATCCAAGATGAACATCGATGCAAAAATCCTCAATAAAACACTGGCAAACCAAATCCAGAAGCACATCAAAAAACTTATCCACCACGATTAAGTGGGCTTCATCCCTGGGATGCAAGGCTGGTTCAACATACACAAATCAATAAACATAATCCATCACATAAACAGACCCAATGACAAAAACCACATGATTATCTCAATAGATGCAGAAAAGGCCTTTGACAAAATTCAACAACGCTTCTTGCTAAAAGCTCTCAATAAACTAGGTATTGATGGAACATATCTCAAAATAATAAGAGGTATTTATGACAAACCCACAGCCAGTGACATACTGAATGGGCAAAAACTGGAAGCATTCCCTTTGAAAACTGGCACAAGACAAGGATGCATTCTCTCACCACTCCTGTTCAGCACAGTATTGGAAGTTCTGGCTAGGGCAATCAGACAAGAGAAAGAAATAAAAGGTATTCAATTAGGAAAAGAGGAAGTCAAATTGTCCCTGTTTGCAGATGACAAGATTGTATATTTAGAAAACCCCATCGTCTCAGCCCAAAATCTCCTTAAGCTAATAAGCAACTTCAGCAAAGTCTCAGGATACAAAATAAATGTGCAAAAATCACAAGCATTCTTATACATCAGTAACAGACAAACAGAGAACCAAATCATGAGTGAACTCCCATTCACAATTGCTTCAAGGAGAATAAAATACCTAGGAATCCAGCTTACAAGGGATGTGAAGGACCACTTCAAGGAGAACTACAAACCACTGCTCAATGAAATAAAAGAGGACAAAAACAAGTGGAATAACATTTCATGCTCATGGATAGGAAGAATCAATATTGTGAAAATGGCCATACTTCCAAATTTAATTTATAAATTCAATGCCATCCCCATCAAGCTACCAATGACTTTCCTCACAGAATTTGAACAGCTACTTTAAAGTTCATATGCAACTAAAAAGAGCCCACATTGCCAAGGCAATCCTAAGCAAAAAGAACAAAGCTGGAGGCATTACACTACCTGACTTTGAACTATACTACGAGGCTACAGTAACCAAAACAGCATGGTACTGGTACCAAAACAGAGATATAGACCAATGGCACAGAACAGAGCCCTCAGAGACAACACCATACAGCCACAACCACCAGATCTTTGACAAACATGACAAAAACAAGAAATGGGGAAAGGATTCCCTATTTAATAAATGGTGCTGGGAAAACTGGCTAGCCATATGTAGAAAGCTGAAACTGGATCCCTTCCTTACACCTTATACAAAAATTAATTCAAGATGGATTAAAGACTTAAATGTTAGACCTAAAACCATAAAAACCCTAGAAGAAAACCTAGGCAATACCATTCAGGACATAGGCATGGGCAAGGACTTCATGACTAAAACACAAAAAGCAATGGCAACAAAAGCCAAAATTGACAAATGGGAACTAACTAAACTAAAGAGCTTCTGCATGGCAAAAGAAACCACTGTCAGAGTGAATAGGCAACCTACAGAATGGGAGAACATATTTGCAATCTACTCATCTGACAAAGGGCTAATATCCAGAATCTACAATGAACTCAAATTTACAAGAAAAAAACTACTCCATCAAAAATTGGGCAAAGGATATGAACAGACATTTCTCAAAAGAAGACATTCACGCCACCAACAGACACATGAAAAAATGCTCATCATCACTGGCCATCAGAGAAATGAAAATCAAAACCACAATGAGATACCATCTCATGCCAGTTAGAATGGCTATCATTAAAAAGTCAGGAAACAACAGATGCTGGAGAGGACGTGGAGAAATAAGAACACTTTTACACTGTTGGTGGGAGTGTAAATTAGTTCAACCATTGTGGAAGACAGTGTGGCAATTCCTGAAGGATCTAGAGCTAGAAATACCATTTGACCCCATGATCCCATTGCTGGGTATATACCCAAAGGATTACAAGTCATGCTGCTATAAAGACACATGCACACGTATGTTTATTGTGGCACTATTCACAATAGCAAAGACTTGGAACCAACCCAAATGTCCATCAATGATCGACTGGATTAAGAAAATGTGGCACATATACACCATGGAATACTATGCAGCCATAAAAAAGGATGAGTTCATGTCCTTGCAGGGACATAGATGAAGGTGGATACTATCATTCTTAGCAAACTATCACCAGGACAGAAAACCAAACACTGCCTGTTCTCACTCATAGGTGGGAATTGAGCAATGAGAACACTTGGACACAGGATGGGGAACATCACACACCGGGGCCTGTTGTAGGGTGGAGGGATGTGGGAGGGATAGCATTAGGAGAAATACCGAATGTAAATGACAAGTTGATGGGTGCAGTGCACCAACATGGCACATGTATACCTATGTATGAAACTTGCACGTTGTGCACATGTACCCAAGAACTTAAAGTATACCAATAAAAAACCCATTCACACACACTATAATATTTACCTATTGCAATTATAATGCTTTATTATATCCCCAAACTCAGTGGTTTCCAATAAAAATTATTTATTCTTGGTCTATAGATCAACTAACGTAGGTTAGGTTAGGCTGGGCTGGGCTCTGCTTTAGGATGAAAGTTCGGTTCAGGTCTGTTTTACAATTCTCCTCTCCTCTTCAGATCAGCAGGCACCTGATATGGTTTGGATGGTTGCCCAATCCGAATCTCGTGTTGAAATGTGATTCCTAAAGTTGGAGGTGGGGCCAGGTGGAGGTCATTGGATCATGGAGGCAGATCCCTCATGAATGGTTTAGCACCATCCCCTTGGTGATAAGTGAGTTCTTGCTCTTAGTTTATGTGAGACCTTTCTGTTAAAAAGAGTTTGGCACCTCCCCCACCACTTTGCTCCCACTTCTGCCACGTGACATACCTGCTCCTGCTTTGCCTTCTTCCTTGAGCAAAAATTGCCTGAGCCCTCATCAGAAACTGAGCAGATGCTTTCTGTACAGCCTGCAGACCCATGAGACAATTAAACCTCTTTTCTTTATAAATTACTCAGCCTCAGGTATTTCTTTATAACAACAAAATAACAAATGAAGAGCAACCAAGCATGTTTTCCTCATAGTGAACAGCAGGATCATGACAGGGCAAGTAGTCTTAGCCTAGAACTGGCCCACTGTTACGTCTTCCTCATTCCACTGGCCAAAGAAAGCAGCTCTGCCTCTAAAGGGCAGAACTGCAAGGTCACACGGCAAAGGACACAGGTATATAATTCTAACAGGGAGAGCATGAAGAATTAAGGAGCAATGACCTAATCTACCACACATCCTGAGGCTGCTAGCAGATTCTTGGTCCTTCTTAGGAATTTTTTTTTTTTTAATTTTACTTTAAGTTCTGGTATACATGTGCAGACCGTGCAGGTTTGTTACTTAGGTAAATGTGTGCCGTGCTGGTTTTCTGTACCTATCAACCCATCACCTATGTATTAAGCCCTGCATGCATCAGCTATTTGTTCTGATGCTCTCCCTCCCCTTGCTCCCACTGACAGGCCCCAGTGTGTGTTCCCCTCCTGCTGTCCATGCATTCTCATTGTTCAGCTCCCACTTATCAGTGAGAACATACGGTGTTTGGCTTTCTGTTTCTGTGTTAGTTTGCTGAGGATGATGGCTTCCAGCTTCATCCATGTCCCTGCAAAGGACATGATCTCATTCCTTTTTTATGGCTGCATAGTATTCCATGGTATATATGTACCACATTTTCTTTATACAGTCTATCATCGATGGGCATTGGGTTGGTTAGGTGTCTTTGCTATTGTAAATAGTGTTGCAATAAACATATATGTGCATGCATCTTTTAATAATAGAATCATTTATATTCCTTTGGGTACATACCCAGTGATGGGACTGCTGGGTCAAATGGTATTTCTGGTTCTGGATCCTAGAGGAATTGTCACACTGTCTTCCACAATGGTTGAACTAATTTGCACTCCCACCAACAGTGTAAAAGCATTCATATAGGAAAATTTTTTAAACAAAGGAAACCAGCTTTAAGCCAAATTCCAAAGTAACTCTAAATGTACACTTTCAGGTGGCAGTATTCTCAAAATGAAGACATTTGAGTCCCTCTAATGGGCCACCTAGGCAATTCCTTATTTACTTGTAAAGTAGAACCAAAATGATAGCGAGTTCATAGATGAAGAGTCATCCCACTGGGAACCTGAAAGCATTCCCAGGAATAATTTTGGGTTTGAGATTATGAATGGAGAGTTAGATTTAAATCCCACTATTGCTAGCTGCATGACTTAATACTCTTAAGCCTTAGTTCCTTCACCTGTAAAATGAAGAATTAGTAATAAGATATTTTTAAAGGTTTGCTGAGCAGACAAAATGAAATACTCTATGTAAATTGCATTGTTTTCAATAAAGTGCCTGGTACATAGTAGGCAAATCCGTAAGTTCCCTTTCGTTTCTATTTCACCTTTCAGACAAGAATTGTCATGTTCCTAAATTTAAAAGGTGAAACAAACAACATGTGTTAAATTATTGGTCCAGAAGCACACACTGGGCTTTCCTCCACTTACCTTATATATTTCCTGTTGATTTTAATGTCCTTTTCATTGAAAATGGCTCTAACACTGTTCTCTAACCTTTATAAATATAGCTGCTGGTAGATGGCCTTCAGGTACACCCCAGATATTGAGGACTAAAGAGAATGGGTTAAAAATACAGTGACCCTTTATTTTACTCCTAGCAATTAAGCAGCGAGTCATTCCCTGCACAATGTTTCTATTTCATTTCCAAAGTTGCTATCTGTGGGCAAATACTTAAAGTTGGAAGCTACGGAAGCTCCCTCCTCAAAAGCAGTAACTCACTAACCATTATGTTCACTCTCCAAATCCTCACTACATTAATTCACTTTTTAATCTGGATGCAAAATTCAATACTGCTTTCTAGTGAAATTGCCTAGTAGAATGCCTGACTTGGAGTAGGAACTCAAAGATACCCTTTTGAATCTGGAAAAAAACCTGAAATGCCAGCTTAGAATTATAAAAGCAATAACCTACAAGTGTGTGATTACTCGCAGTATGAGAATATGTACATTATCTCATTTTCAATAATGCAGGTTCCATAACACCAATAATGAACCCATTTCAATCATGCACTTTAATTTGTGCAAACAGACTCAGAGAGGTAGGGGTTTCCCAGTGTCACACTACTCAAGAGTGGTAGGGTCAGGACTTGAATGCAGGTCTCCTCACTCCAAATCCAATAACCTCTAATTTCAGCCACTACTTTTCAGAAGACAAGTTGCTGATTCAGTCTTGATAGATCACAGAACTACAGAATGATTCATGCTCTACTAACACCCATTTTAGGAAGGATCAGTTGTTTTTATAAAGCAACACACTTTTCACTTATTAGCATAGCTCATTGAGCAGCTAGGGGAGTGTGATGCCAATAGGGAGAGACAAGCTGACAGCATGTTGAATTTGACAAAAATTGTACTAGATAATTTTGCAAGTTTGGGGATCTGGGGAATACCAAATATGATTGTCTGAGCAAGTTTCTACTCTAGTTTTAAAATACATACATTTTATGGGACATTTGATTCTAATATTAGTATGCATGTACTTTATGCGATGAATGAAGTTTTAAAAGTTGTATGAAATAATTTTATAAGATGAATTATTGGGCCGGGTATGGTGGCTCATGCCTGTAATCCCAGCACTTTGGGAGGCCGAGGCAGGTGGATCACGAGATCAAGAGATCGAGACCATCCTGGCCAACATGGTGAAACCTCATCTCTACTAAAAATACAAAACATTAGCTAGGTGTGGTGGCAGGTGCCTGTAATCCCAGCTACCTGGGAGGCTGAGGCAGGAGAATCGCTTGAACCTGGGAGGTGGAAGTTGCAGTGAGCTGGGATCGTGCCATTGCACTACAGCCTGGGCAAAAATATCAAAACTCCATCTCAAAAAACAAAAAAAAGGATGAATTATTGTATGCATACTCTATGGTTGCTTACTCCTTAATAAAAATCAATGAATCTTGAAGCTAGCAAATGTCTTCTGAATTTTATCTAAAGCCGCATTTTATAGATGAACATTGAGACCCAGAAAATTAAGAAAGTACCCCAGGTACAGATAGTAAGTGACAGAGTAGAACCCTGTGTTCTGCATTCTAGCCAAATATTTTTCCATTGTGCTGCTAAAAACAAAAGCAAACAAAAAATCAAAAACAAATAGATAAAAATCCTTTTGATAAATAATTTTGAAAAAAATGGTATTTTTGTAAATGTTCAATTTTAATACGTCTCTTAATCTGCTTCTTGATGTTATCTATTGAATTTTAAGTAGAATGCACATACATGTGTATACAAGTGTATGCATCTATTTTTATTTTAGTTTCTACAGTAGTTATTTGCTTGCTTAAAATCATAGCTCCCCTGTAATACCAGTACTTTGGGAGGCTGAGGTGGATGGATTACCTGAGGTCAGGAATTCGCGACCAGCCTGACCAATATGGTGAAACCCCATCTCTTCTAAAAATACAAAAATTAGCCAGGTGTGGTGGTGGGTGCCTGTAGTCCCAGTTACTCAGGAGGCTGAGACAGGAGAATCGTTTGAACCTGGGAGACGGAGGTTGTAGTGAGCCGAGATGGCGCCACTGCAGTCCAGCCTGGGTGACAAAAGGGAGACATCGTCTCAAAAAAAAAAAAAAAAAATCATAGATCCACTGCAGCATTGGCTTTTTTTCTCTAATCCCCATCAGTCCTTGACACATTTATGATATCACCACACGCATACTGGTTACTTGATAAATATTTGTGGTTGCTGATGAAATTGCCCCTGCTGATAAAATACTGTTGGAAAAGCCTGAGGTCTATAATAGAGAGAGGCTTTTCTCTTCTAAACTATCGATTGACTCTTGCATGATGTTTAATAAAAACTTTCCATTACCAGTTGCATAACAGCAATTAAAACCCTCATCAAATCTATCTTAACTGCTTAGAGTCCTCCACTGGGGAGCATTTTCCTTGGCAAACATCCGCAATAAAAGGCTATTTAATCTTCATAACCAAAACAGTCAGTTATGCTAATTTGTCTCTTTTATTGTCAGTTTACATTGGAGTCACACACAGCTCTGGTCCTTTAGAGAGGTAGAGAAATGAGCACAGCTTCTCTAGCAAAACCAGCTAGTCGTGAGGTTCCTGTCACTGGAAGCAGTTACACCTGGCCCAAGTGATTATTTGTCAATAACATTATAGAAGGGATTTATCCCTGGGAGCGAGATTGAACTAAAGAAGATCTGTGAGGCCGGGCGCGGTGGCTCACGCTTGTAATCCCAGCACTTTGGGAGGCTGAGGCGGGCGGATCACGAGGTCAGGAGATCGAGACCACGGTGAAACCCCGTCTCTACTAAAAATACAAAAAAAAAAAAATTAGCCGGGCGTGGTGGCGGGCGCCTGTAGTCCCAGCTACTCGGAGAGGCTGAGGCAGGAGAATGGCGTGAACCCGGGAGGCGGAGCTTGCAGTGAGCCGAGATCGCGCCACTGCACTCCAGCCTGGGCGACAGAGCGAGACTCTGTCTCAAAAAAAAAAAAGAAGATCTGTGATGCTTTCAATTAGAGGTTTTCTACATCTGTGTTCTCTCAGCCTAAGAATAGAGCCATTCTATAGTAAAATTCTGGAACCAGGTTTTAGGAGTACGTAAAACCAGCATCCACTTAAACTTCACTTTCCTTTTTAAAATACTTTAAACTTTGTTCAACTCCATAATAAGATGAGAAAAATGCTCTTTGTAAGCCTAATTTCTGTATTCATTAATGCATTCATCTACTTATCAAATATTTATTGAACCCTTATTGCAGTTCAGCACATCAGTTCCTGAAGATACAGAAATAAATAAGGCAGAGAAAATCTCTGACCATGTGGAGTTTATAGTCTGGTGGGGGAAACGAGAAAAAATAATTCATTCTTCTTTCTCTCAACTTGTAGGATACTTTCTTCATCTTCATTGTTGTCAAAGTTTATATTGTTGTGCTTTGGTATGAATATATGTTTATTCTATGTCATGGATCCTTAATTGCCAATCTGGAAAATTATTCCTTTTTTAAATTAAATTTTCTTAAATTATTTCTTTTTTTTATCACCCTTCTTCTTTTCTGTTCTTTCTTCCTATAATTTCTTAATACAGAAGTTTGATCTAGAGTTTTTCCAATTGTCCATCTCTTGTCTTTTAATTCTAGTTAAAATGTAGTTTCTAGGAGAATTTTCTTATTTTAACTTCTAACTTTTCTATTTTAATTTTCATTTATGTATTGTATTTTTAATTTCCAAGAACTTCTTTTCATATTTTTGAGTGTGGTATTTTTATTGCAACTTATTCTTTTTCAGATGTTGGTATTATTTTCTCTTTTTCAGAATATTAGTAACTGATTCATTTGTTTTGCGTCTTTTCTACATTTTTTTTTCTCCCTGCATAATCTCCATTTTCATTTTTTTTTCTGTTTGTTCGTTTGGCTTCTTCTGTTTATATTAGAAGTTTTCCTTTGGGTATATACCCAGTAATGGGATGGCTGCATCAACCCAAATGTTCAACAATGATAGACTGGATTAAGAAAATGTGGCATATATACACCATGGAATACTATGCAGCCCTAAAAAAGGATGAGTTCATGTCCTTTGTAGGGACATGGATGAAGCTGGAAACCATCATTCTCAGCAAACTATTGCAAAGACAAAAAATCAAACACCGCATGTTCTCACTCATAAGTGGGAATTGAACAATGGGAACACCTGGACACAGGAAGGGGAACATCACACTCCGGGGACTGTTGTGCGGTGGGCGGAGGGGGGAGGGATAGCATTAGGAGATACACCTAATGCTAAATGACGAGTTAATGGGTGCAGCACACCAACATGGCACATGGATACATATGTAACAAACCTGCACGTTGTGCACATGTACCCTAAAACTTAAAGTATGATAATAATAAAATTTAAAAAAAAGAAGTTTTCCTAACATTGTGTGGTAATTGTTGGCTGTTGACTCATATTTAAAAGTGGCGCATTAAAAACATTTCTGCATGTAAGAGTTTCACTGACTGTGGTCTTCACCACGTGATGATCTGGCTGTGCTGTTTTGTAGGAAGAGAACTTCTGAAGTTTATAATGTAGGTATTTTACTCAGGCCAGTCAGATCTCTCGAACTGATGCTTCCAATGTATGTCCTGGAGAGTCACTGGGAACGAAGGATGCAAAATGGCTTCATATTTGAACATATTTCTTAATATTTGTTATGCAAAATCTATGTAATCTTCCTGGCTTTACTATGGCACTGTCGTCATCAACTTTGCTGATTCTTCTTGTCCAAAGACCTTTGTTTCACTATTCCAGGTAATAAAATTTCCATCTTCTGTGTGGATGGGAAGGAAGTTGCCTGATTTTTCAAAACCGGGGAAGAGGCCCGAGGAATAATTACTGCTTAAACTGACTTTTAATCAGTCTTGTTTGTTGATGCCATATCTGTCTCCTACTTTCACAGCCAATTTGTTGCTTATTTCTTAGCCTTTGGAAATTTCTGTGATATAATAGCTTCTCTGCCTTCCCTGCTGGTGCTTTAGGATTTAGTTTTCCTAAAACAGATAAGTCCGTTATCACTCACACATCATCCTGCTTTATAGCTACGAAACTGTTAACATGTCTTCTTTTCCTGTCTCCTTGTTGTATGGGTTGCTACCCTCAACCTTTTTCCGTATAGTTATATTACTAGAGTTTGAGAAGAGAGTAGATCTAAATATCAGTTTTAATCTATAATGTTTAATATAAATTCCAGCCAAATTACAGATATAAACTGCCCCAAATTCAAGATATATAAATACAAGTTGTTTAAAGATTTCCAAAATCATGTTTCCCAAATTTGCCAACTGATAAGAATCTTTAGAGATTTTGTTGAAATGCACATTCCTGGGTTTTACCTCGGATTCACTGAATTGGAATATTCAAGGGAATGACAGGGAATTTATATTGTTAAAAAGTGCAAAAAGTATGGTTATAATCAGCCAATTTGTGAAACACCAATTAGATGAACATTTTCACAAATAAATGTATGATGTTAGGACTGCCCTGATACCAAAAATAAAAAGACATTTGCACACATGCGCGCGTGCACACACAGACACACACACACACACACAAACAAGCTATAGGTAACTCTTAATTAGAAACAGATTCAAAAACTTTAAATATTAGCAAATTAAATGTAACATTATAATAAAAGAATAATAAATCATGATCAAGTCAGAAGTCTTCAAAAAATCGCAGTACAGGGAAACGAGGTAGCAGACGAGACGCAGCCAAGAGAGATAAAGATACCAAGGGAACCAATAGACTCTGAATAGATCTTTGGAGAGTAAAGACTGAGAGTCAGTAGAGAGGCAATGCGGACACTGAGGCTGAAGAGAGAGGAAGCTGGGAACCCTGTGCAGGGTTGCCAGATACAAGGGCTGGTGCCCACCCCTGAATGGCTCCTAGGAGGTGAGTGAAGGGACAGCGGGGCAGCCCACATTCACCAAGGACCTCTGGGATCCTGCCCACAAGAGATTGCAGCCCCTCCCCTCCACCCCCAAACATGTGAACTGACAGGAGGATGTGCCCAGAGAGTAGGAGGTGACAGAACCCAGGGCTTTGCGGAACCCAGGGGGGTTTTCTGCACAGGGCAGATACAGTGGGATGCAGCAAAAGGGGTTCAGTCCCCAAGGCTCCCTACGTTGCTCTGAGTTGCTCTAACTTCAGCTGACTGCAGGGCCAAGAGACAGCAGGGCCGACTTTCCCAAGGGAATAGGCCGTGTCTGTTCTACAGGGCCTCCTGCCTGATAGCCCCTCCCATGTCCCCTTTTGGATCCTCCTGAGAAGCCTGTGCATAGCGCAGCCTCTGCTGCCCAGCGTGAGTGCTTTGCTGGTGGTCTGGGAGCACTTTAGATCCCCCAGAGCAGCCAGTGACAAAGCCCAGGGGCTGGAGGATGGAGTTGCAGTCCGGTCCCAATGTCCCAGGGCTGAAGTGCGCAGCACCAGAGTGTCAAGTAGAGGTAGCTAGTGCTCTAGTTGGGGAGGAACCCCCACTCTCAGAAAAGAGGGATGAAATCACAGGCTGATGGACAGATGCTGTAGCCGGGCATGCCTCCTTCTTCAGGGCCAATCTGAGAGTGGCCTGTCTGCCAACTGCAGTGTCTGCCCAAAGGTGCCCCAAGATCTGGAACTGCTAACAAAGGAAATGCTAGCACAGTGCCAGTGATAGGAGGGGGCTCCCTCAAGGCCCAAGAGTGGACCTGCTGAGGGAGTAAAAAATCAAACTCATACCAAGCACACTCTTGGACTACAGTGCAATAAAAATAGAAATCGATACCAACAAGATATCTCAAAATTATTTAAATGTGTGGAAATTAAACAACTTGCTCCTGAATACCTCTCTGGTGAACAATAAAATTAAGGTTGAAATTTAAAAATTCTTTGAAATTAATGAATATAGAGACACAGCTTACAACCATCTTTGGGATATAGCTAAAGGAATGCTAAGAGAGAAGTTTATAGTGCTAAATGCCTACCTCAAAAAGTTAAAAAGATGTCAAATTAAGAATGTAATATTCTACCTGGAGGAATTAGAACATAAAGAATAAACCAACCCCAGAGCCAGCAAAAGAAAAGAAATAATTAAAATCAGAAAAGAACTGAACAAAATTGAGATGCAAATATCCATACAAAACATCAATGAACCCCAGCTATGAGTCTTCAAAAGAATAAAAAGGATTGATAGACCATAAGCTAGATTAACAAAGGAAAAAAGAGAAGAACCAAATAAGCACAATCAGAAAAGACAAAAATGAAACTACAACCAATTCCACAGAAACACAAAAGGTCCTCAGAGACTATTATGAACACCTCTGTGCATACAAATTAGAGTATCTAGAGGAAATGGATAAATTCCTGGAAACACACAACCTCCTAAGATTGAACTAGGAAGAAAATGAAAGCCCGAAATGACCAATACGAAGTTTCAAAATTTAGTATAATAAAAAACTTACCAACCAAAAAAAATGCCCTGAACAAAATGGTTTCACAGCTGAATTCTATCAGACATACAAAAATGAGATATTACCAACCCTACTGAAACTATTCCAAAAAATTGAGAAGGACAAGCTCCTGTCTCACTCATTCTATTAAATCAGCATCACCCTGGTACCTAAACCTGGCAAAGACACAATTAAAAATGAAAACTTCAGGCTAATATCCCTGATGAATATAAATGTAAAATCCTAAACAAAATACTAGCAAACCAAATCGAGCAGCATATCAGAAAGATAATCCACCACAATCAAGTAAGTTTTATTCCTGGGATGCAAGTTTGGTTCAACATATGCAAATCAATAAATGTGATTCACCTTACAAACAATTAAAAATGAAAACCATATGAACATTTTAATAGATGAAGAAAAAGTCTTTGATAAAATACAGCATCACTTCATAATAAAAACCCTCAACAGACTAGGCATCAAAGGAGCATACCTCAAGGTAATAAGCCATTTATGACAAACTCACAGTCAACATCATACTGAATGGGCCAACACTGGAAACACTGCCCTTGAGGACAGTAAAAAGACAAGGATATCCACTCTCACCACTCCTTTTCAACACAGTACTAGAATTCAGCCAGAGCAATAAGGCAAGAGAACTAAATAGAAGACATGCATGCAGGAAAAGAAGTCAAACTATCTCTCTTCACTGATGATATGATCCTATACTTAGAAAACCAAGGACACAGAAGCTCACACCTGTAATCCCAACATTTTGAGAGGCTGAAGCAGGAGGGTCGCTTGAGCCCAGGAGTTTGAGACCAGCTCAGGCAACATAGGGAGGCCCCGTATCTACAAAAAATACAAAAACTAGCTGGGCATGGTAGCACATGCTTGTAATTCTTGCTACTTAGGAGGCTGAGGTGGAAGAGTTGCTTCAATCCAGAAGGATGAGGCTGCAATGAGTTATTACCAAGCCACTGCACTCCAACCTGGGCAATAGAGTGAGACCCTGTCTCAAACAAACAAACACACAACAAAACAAAACAAAACAAAAAAATCCCAAAAACCAATCTCATTTTTCACAGATGTAGAAAAAATTATATTCTAAGATTTATATGGAATGAAAAAAAAGGCCACATAGTCAAAGCAACCCTAAGCAAACAGAACAAAGCTGGAGCCATCGCATTACCTGACTTCAAACTATACTGTAAGGCTACAGTAGCCAAAACAGCATGGTATTGGTACAAAAACAAACACATAGACCAATGGAACAGATTAGAGAACCCAGAAATGATCTTCAACAAAGTCGACGATAACAAACAATGGAGAAAGAGACTCCTATTCAGTAAATGATGCTTGGATAGCTGGCTAGCTATATGCAGAAGAATGAAATTGGACTTTGACTTTTATCATATACAAAAATTAACTCAAGACAGATTAAAGATTTAAATGTAAGACTTCAAACTATAGGAATCCTGGAAGCAAATGTAGGAAACACCATTTTGGACACTGGCCTTGGGAAAGGCTTTATGGCTAAGTCCCCAAAAACAATTGCAATGAATTAAAAAATCGACCAGTGGGACCTAATTGAACTAAAGAGCTTCTGCACAGCCAAAGAAACTATCGACAGAGGAAACAGACAACCTAAAGAACAGAAGAATATATTTGCAAACTACACATCTGACAAAGGTCTAATGTCTAGCATCTATAAGGAACTTTAACAAATCAGCAAGCAAATATCATATAACCCCATTAAAAATTCGGCTAATGACGTGGACACTTCTCAAAAGAAGACATACAAGCAGCCAACAGACAGATGAAAGAATGCTCGTCATCACTAATCATCAGAGAAATGCAAATCAAAACCACAACGAAATATCGTATCACACCGGTGAGAATGTCTTTTATTAAAAAGTCAAAAATCAACAGATGTTGGCAAGGTTGTAGCAATGAGGAAACCCTTATACACTGTCGGTGGGAATGTAAATTAGTTAAGCCACTGTGGAGAGCAGTTTAAGATTTTTCAAATAACTTAAAACAGAACTACCATTCAACCCATCAATCTGATAACTGAGTATATACCCAAAGGAAAATAAATTGTTCTACAAAAAAGACACACATACTTGTATGTTCATAGCAGCATTACTCACAACAGCAAAGATGTGGAATCAACCTTGGTACCCATCAATGATGAATTTGATTTAAAAGTGTGATACATATACACCATGAGAATAATATGCAGCCACAAAAAAGAATGAAATCATGTCCTTTGCTGCAACATGGATGCAGCTGGAGGCCATTATCCAAGGCAAATTAATGCAGAAACACAAAACCAAACACCGCATGTTCTCACTTATAAGAGGGAGCTAACCCTTCGTACACATGGACATAAAATGGGAACTATAGACACTGGGAACTACTAGGGGGAGGGAGGGAAGGAGGAATGGGCTGAAAAACTACCTATCGGGTATCATGCTCACTACCTGGGTGATGGGATCACCTGTATCCCAAACCTCAGCATCACACAATATACCCATGGAACACTCCAGAACTTTTATCCCCTGACTCTAAAATAAAAGTTGAAATTAGTTTTGTAAAGAAGAATTTTTCTTTAAAGAATTCATAAATGTTTGAGATGATATGTATGCTAATTAACCCAATGTGATCACTATACATTGTATACGTCAAAACATCAATATATACCCCATTGAATATGTATGATTATTTGTCAATTAAAAAATCTAAAACTAAAAAAGAGAAATATTGCAAGGATAGATCGTTATACAAAAGTTTTCCTTTTCCATATAAATCACAACATTAATCTTTTAAAGAAGAAAATCTATGCAGTTATTTCAACAAAGGCTGAAAATCATCAAATAATAATCAATATATATTTCAGATAGTAAGCAAATAAACGTTTTTCTAGGAATAGAAAGAAAGGTCCTTCACCTAAGTAAGTGTTATCTATCAGAAACCAGCAAATTACCGGCCGGGCGCGGAGGCTCACGCCTGTAATCCCAGCACTTCGGGAGGCCGAGGCGGGTGGATCGCGGGGTCAGGAGATCTTTGAGACCATCCTGGCTAACACGGTGAAACCCCGTCTCTACTAAAAAATATAAAAAATTAGTTGGGCTTGGTGGCAGGTGCCTGTAGTCCCCACTACTCGGGAGGCTGAGGCAGGAGAATGCTGTGAACCCAGGAGGCGGAGCTTGCAGTGAGCCAAGATGCGCCACTGTACTCCAGCCTACGCAACAGAGGGAGACCCTGTCTCAAAAAAAAAAAAAAAAAAAGAAAAGAAAAGAAAAAAGAAAAAGAAACCAGCAAACTACCAATCAATAAGCAAATATAGAAACCATGTCTACAGGAGGCAAGAAAAAGACACAGATGTCACTATTATTTCTATTATTGAATATGTTCCTGGAAACGTTCATCTATGCAATAAGATAAGAATAAAACAATAGAGGTATAAGTATTGCAAATAAAGCAGTTTGTGATTTTCTTTTTAGAAAATCCAAGAGAATCCATTGAAAAATGAGAATTCGTTTAAGTGTCTGGATACAAATTTAACATAAAAATTCAATAGAATCTTTAAATACTTACAGTAAATACATAGAAAAAATGAGAATTCAGAAGTAGTAAATGTAAAAGTAACATTTCAAATCAGTAGAGAAATGATGGAGTATTTATTAAATTATTTGGAGGATACAGCTTTTTAATTGAGGAAAAAATGCATCCAACAAAACTGAAAATGTGCTAAGTGTATGACCAGAAGATCCTTGGTAAAAGATATATAAGTGGCTAATAAGTACATTTTAAAATCAAATCTCATTATTAATGAGGAAAATGCACATTAAAATAACAATCAGATATTTGTCCATCAGATAAGCAAACTTTTAATAATTAATGCTGTTCTGTTTTGTTGAGAATTATGGGAACAGTACTCTGATATACTTTCATGGTAGTACAGTTTTCAAGTCTATTTAGAGGAATTTGGCACCATTGACCAAAAATTAAAATACATGAAACATTTGCCCAGGTGTTCCACTTCTAATAATCTCTCATATAAAAATAGTCTTATACAGCATGATAATCTTTGTTCCAAAATGTTAATTGAATAATTATTTTTAATGATAAAAATACCTTGAAAATAGCCAAGACATGAATCAAAAAGGAAACTTGAAATTAATTTTTACACACATGCTATAAATAGTATGCAGTCCCTTAGAAGAATGATATATGTACTATCATAGAAAAAAATCTCCTAGACATCCTAATTTTTTTGAAAAAGCAAATCACAAGGAAATGCAAAATGTTATAATTTTTGTCAAATTTAAAACAGAACTAAAAGAAATGTTTAACAGGGGTCACCTCTAATAACGGATGTTGGAAGGAGATACTCACTCTGTGTTCTTTATGATTTATAACAAGATAAATTATCCTTTGTATTACCTGAGGAATTGTTTAATTAGAAAAGTGGTGCTAATTTCATAAATTCATTAGATGCTGTTATAAGAGTTTTCTAATAAAAATATTAGTGCTGATAGTGTCTATCTAAATAGGAATGTAACAACTGGATTCTACCTTACTTTTACTGATTTGACAGAATAAAAGGAAAATATGCTTCTTCCACCTCCTGCCTTCCCGGGTTTACCAACTTGACCCTCTTTTCTGTCTAGTCAGTCCTTATTCATATTCTCATATCCTGAGAGATCCCTACCCCATATTTTTTCTCTTGACCAGAGAAAGCTTTTATCAAGCAGAGAGAATTAACTTCTATATTTGTGTGGCCTGTCTGCTGTTTCTCTGAGGATTTCCAGACAAGCCATATTAGAGAGGACACTTTCACTTTATAATGGGGTGGAGGTGGTGAAAGCCTGAGCAGGAGGTCTTCCTTGGTTTTGCTTCTGGGCATCAACTTTGAAGGGATGAGTCTTTTTTATTCCTTATGACTGACTGATATATTTAGGTTCTAAGTCTATAAGCCTTGCCTTTCCCTTGCCTTTTTCTCCTTTTTTTAAATTCCTTTCTTCTTCTTATCACCTTAGTCTTTAAAAGTGAAACCTAAACAACTTTATAGAACAGATTCAGCTTGTGTCAAAACATTAAAAAAAAAAAAAAAAGGAGGTGGAGGAAGCCAAACAAAAGAGTAAAATTGTGTTACAGATGTTTGGATGTAGGATAAAAATAAATCAGATAGGTATTTACACTTTAAGTAATGTGGTGAATGTTTCTCTACTGTAAACCCTTAATTGCAGATCAATACTGTTTACAACACTCCTCTCTGCAAGTAGTAAGTGTCTCTCACCTCACCTGTTTCTAACCATTTGACATTATTAAAAAGATGGCTAAAAACATCAATTGGAGTGATTTCTCCTAAACTAAAAATGAATCAATTAGTCTTGGTGACATTCATTGCGTGAAAGCAGGACCAAGATAGGGAAAGGGGGAGAGAAACCCCACACAGTGAGTGTAAATGTGTTAGTTTCCCAAGTTCATGAGAGTTAACTTGGAGTTCAGGGTTTAACAAAACATAGTGAAAAAAAAAATACTGTGCTTTTGTACTGTATTGCTAATGTGTTTGGTACATATGCAGTAAGTATAGATTGCCTAAAAATTGATTATGCTGTAAGTATGTGAAGTTGAACAATAACTCAGAGCTTCTAAGTTCTGGACATTTGTCATGTCAAATATCCTCGGCATCAGTGAAAATTAGTGATCAATGCCATTTAAAAAGGAACAGATATTAATTATTAATAAACATGGCAAGGCTGAAATGAGGTAATTAAGTAGAAATAAATTAAGTTTTACTTTATTCCAAGGGGAAAGCCTGTTAGGATTGATTGCTGAATTCATTTAATTAATGTTTTAGTGCAATTCAGAAATAGTAGAAAGATTGAGGAGTGGCACATACTATATAAATTTCCAAAAAAGGAATGGGAATATTTTAAAATTAAAAAAATTGCTTCTTTGCCAAGCCTCACATTGTATACATTAATTGCTTAATTCTGGCAATGTGAAACTTAACCGGATTTTTTTTCTCTGGGGCCCCAAATCTATTTCTGCCATATAACCTGGCTGAAGGAAGAAATTAACATTTTGACCTGGATCTAGTCGATGCCTCCTTTGGTTTATGAATATGTTCAGTTTTCCTGAAGCCCAGTGGGAAATGTCTGACTAGTCCCTTGTCAATTTGGTATCACCACCAGCTCCTTCTAATTCATCACTGCACGGAAGCTACATTTCCCAGAATTTTCTTCCTTCCCTTTACTGTTCCAGGTTACAGTTGGCCAATAGGAGACACTTAAATAAGAGTTGGAAGACATTAGAAAAGGAGGTCAAATATTCTACATGCGAGTGTGTGGGAACACAACAGATATCTAACAAATCCTTTAAAGCCACCCATTTTACTCACGTAGACGAGCTGGTTAGCTGGTGCAAATTTCCTAGAGATTCCTAAGGTTTGCAATGGCTTCCAGGTGAGCTATTGAGAATCTTCTGCTTCAAGGTTAAGTACCAGAGGGCACTTTGGTACTCCTTGACCTTAATTTCTCTGTGCTTTCCAATGATTGGTAAGCTTAATTTCCTTTGTCAAAACCGTTCAAACTTGGAATATGTAGCGTTGCTTCTAGTTTCTTTACCAAACTCCCCTGACATAATATCATTGCTGGAATTATCATTGATTTATCAGAATGGATCCCTTGCCCTTGCAATTTTGATACATACCTCATCCACAGCTGGACACTCTCTTGGATACAAAGCTAGAATTACAAATACTAGACCCTTTCTAAGTCTCTTGCCTTGGTCACTCTGAGCATGATATAACACCTCTTGTTGTGATTAATAATTACTACATGATAGCAGTCCACATGAATATATTTGCTGAAAATTGGAGTTTCTTCTTTTTGATAGTCAGAGAGAAAGCTGCAAGGAGCAGTGGTAAACTCAGGGGAGAGTGACGGCAAGGAAATACTAAGAAAGAAGACTGAGGATATGGAAGATGTGTTTACCATGAAAGATTCTGGTGGTGGGGTGGAGGGTTAGGAAAAACATAAGATAGGAGAGCAAGAATGAACATGTGGGTCAGAGGCAAAGAGCAGAGTGAAAAGGAATGGGAGGGAGGAACTTCCAAATGGCAGACTGGAGGCTTCAGGTACTGAGGTCTTTCACAGAGAAGAACCAAAATGGTGAGTAGATAATCAAACTTTGAACAGATCATCTAAGAGAGAGCACTAGAATTCAACAGAGAAGTGACAAGAAACACGTAAGCAAGTAAGGAGGTGGGAGCAAGGCAGCCTGCTTGGTCAGGATTTCCAGGGAGCCTGGCAGGCTCTCTAATGTGGGGAAAGGGTAAGTGAAAGACCTCTAGTGGTCCACATTTCCAACACGAACTCCTGCAATCCTAACTACAAGAAAACTCCTCCACCTTTGCAGGCCCTGAGACTAACACAGGGAGCTGCCTGGGCAATGACATTGCTCCTGAGAAGAAGCTCATGCTGGGTCTCATACACCACTACCCCCATGAGTCTTAAGCAGCTACAGCACAGCACCATTTTGAGAGTCCAGCACCCACCAGACTACATCTTGCCCTGGCAGCCAACAGTCCCTGCAATTCCACATCTTTGGAACTCGGTTTACATCCTCCATCCACATCCACTGCTGCTGCTGGCTATGCTGCTAAGGCTGAAGCATGAGTCACTGGCAGCAAACCTGCCACCCCAGCAGTGGGGCCACCACACATTCACAAGCACCCTGAGGACAAGCTCGCCCACTTACAGCCTTTGCCACTGCTGGCTGCCAGCACCAGGGCTGATGTGCCAACTACTGGTAGCAACGCTGCTGCCCCCAGCATTGGGGCCACCACAAATTTATGAGTGCCCTAAGTACAGGTTACCCTGCCTACTGCCACCATCTAGGACTGAAATGTGCCTTCCCCAGCTGCGTGCTTACAGCTGCTGCCAGAAAAAGCAACCATGCCCTGCCTGGCAACAGGGCTACGGTGCAGCCACTTCTGCCCCACCCCAAGCACTCTGCTGAGGGCCTGGAAATCACCCTATCCTTGCCCACCACAGCCAGTACCTATACACACCACTGAGTGTCTGAGGACAGAGTCATGTAGCATGAACTTACTATAAGAAAACCTCTCAACCTTCACAGGTCCTAAGACGAACACAGGGAGCTGCCTGGGTGACATTGCTCCAGATAAGAGGCATCGTTAGGTGCTCTGCCTCATTCACTACCATTGGCACCTGAAAACACTCCTCTGGGAGTCTGAGGACGTGCAGACCCAACCTGCAGCTGACACCAAAGGTGGCACTCACCCACACATGACACCTGCAGGCCTGGGGACTGGCCTGCAGAGCCTGTTGTAGTCACCATCAATACCAATGTAGAATGCTTGGGAACCAGAAGGTTGTCACACCATTCCTATTGCCATCACCCATACCTTGCATTGCTGCCCAGGGGCCTGAGGATCTGATTACCTGCCTGGCTTACTGCTACCACTATTGGCACCCAAGGAAGTCACCTAGAGGGCCAAGAATGGGCCCACCTGGACCTGCTAACCCTGGTGCCAGTATATGCTGTTCTGGGGCACAAAGACAGGCATGCTCAGCCTGCTGCTGACACCACTAGAATCAAAAACTGGCCACCTAGTGTTCCCATCTCCAGCAAAACTTCACCACCGTCTTCATTATCAACCACACCCCAAGCTACTGAAAAGATGGCAGACATTACTAAGGCTGTTTATAGCTAAAGAAATTACACAGAGATTATACTACAGCATAAACCAAGAATCAAAGCTAAAGTGCTTGACCCAATCAATACCCTAGATATATCTTCAGGAACAAGTCCTTCTCTATGAAAGCAAATTTGAAAAATCAGAAGAAACAACTGTTACATCAGATGTGCAGATGTCAGTGTAAAGACACAAAAAAAATGAAGAAGCAAGGAAATATGACACCCCCAAAGGAACACAATAATTCTCCTGCAACGTATTCCAATAAAAAAGAAATTAAAGAATTCAAAATATTTATATTAAGAAAGTTCAGTGAGATACAGGAGAACACAGATAAACAATACAAATACACCATGAAAAATTTTTAGAATACAAATGAGAAATTTACCAAAGAGATATTACAAAAAAAGAACTAAACAGAAATCTTGGCAGTGAAGAATTCATAAAATAAAATAAAATGTACGTTTGAGAGCTTCAATAATAGACTAGCTCAAGCAGAAAAAAGAATCAGAACTTGCAGACAGATCTTTTGGAATAGCCCAGACAAACAAAAATAAAAAAATAAAATAAAAAAAGAATGAGCAAAGCCTTAAGGACATATGGGACACTATAAAGTGACCAAATACTCAAAATTTTGGTGTCCCAAAAGGTGAAGGAAAAGTGAAAGTCTTAGAAAATCTATTTAACAAGATAATAGATTAAAACTTTCCAAGTCTAGCAAGAGATTTAGACATCCAGATATAGGAGGCTCAAAGATCAACAAATACAACTCAAAAATATTTTCTTCACGGCACATTATAGTTAAACTATCAAAAGTAAAAGAAAAAAAGAAAATTCTAAAAACAGCAAGAGAAAGTATCAAGTCAGCTATAAAGGAAACTCCATCAGACTGACAGTGATTTCTCAGCAGAAACTTTATAGGCCAGGAGAGAATGAGATGACATATTTAAAGTGCTGAAAAAAAAACTACCACCCAAGAATATAATAACCAGCAAAATTATTCTCCATAAATGAAGAAGAAATAAAATCTTTCCAGAAAAGGAAAAGTTGAGGGACTAGCCCTACAAGAAATCTTTAAGAAAGTCCTACACGTGAAGGCAAAAGAACAATAACTATCATCATGAAAACACATGGAAATATAGAAACCAGTGGCAGAATATACAAACAAGAAAAAGAAAGCTTCAAATATTACCACTGTAGAATACCACTAAACCACAATGATAATGACAGAGAAAGAAAAAAACAAAGGAGATACAAAACAACTAGAAATCAATAAATACAATGATGGGAATAAGCTCTCACATATCACTAACAAACTTGAAAGCAAATGGATTAAACTGTCCACTTAAGATATACAGACTGGCTGATTGGATGAAAAAACATGATCCAACTATATCCTGCTTATAAGAAATGCATCTTACATGTGGTGACACATATAGACTGAACATAAAGAGATAGAAAAACATATTCCATGTAAACAGAGTAGCTATACTTAGATCAAATAAAACAGACTTAAAGTAACAAACAGCAAAAAAAAAAAAAAAAAAAAAGAATGTGGCTATACAATGATAAAGGGATCAATTCAGCAAGAGGATATAACAATTCTAAACATATATGCACCCAACAGTGGAGCATCCAGATGAATAAAACAAATATTATTAGATCTAAAGGACTTCATAGACTCCAAAACAATAATAATTGGAAACTTCAACACTCCCCTCTCAGCATTAGACAGATCATCAAGTCAGAAAATTAACAAGGAAACATAGGATTTAAACTGCACATTAGACCAAATGGACCTAAAAGACTTTTACAGAACATTTCATCCAACGGGTACAGAATACACATTCTTCTAATCAGTACATAAAACATTCTCCAGGATTGACCATATGTTTAATAAAAAACAACTCTCAAAAGGTAAAAAAAAAAAAAAAAGAATCAAAATCATTTCAAGTTATCTTCTCAGACCACAAAGGAATAAAACTAGAAACCAATACCAAAGGAGCTTTGGAAACTATGAAAATACATGAAACTAAATAACATCCTCCTGAATTAAGTTACTGAAGAAATTAAGATGGAAATCAAAAATACTCTAAAACAAATGTAATGGAAACACAACATACCAAAACCTGTGGGATACAGCAAAAGCAGTGCTAAGAGAGAATTTCATAGCAATAAGTGCCTACATCAACAAAACGAAGATTTCACATGAACAATCTAATGATGGATCTCAAGAATCTAGAGAAGAAAGAACAAACCAGGCCCCAAATTAGAAACAAACAAACAAATAATAAAGATTAGAGGAGAATTAAACAAAATGAGACTAAAAAAGGATCAATGAAATAAAAAATAGTTATTTGAAAAGATAAACAAAAAGGATAAACCACTAACTAACCAAGAAAAAAAAGAGAGAGGACCCAAATAAACAAAATCAGAAATAAAAAAGCAAACAATATGACTGATACTACAGAAATAGAAAAGATCATCACAGACTATTATGAGCAACAACATGCCAACTAACTAGAAAACCTAGAGGAAGTGGGTAAGTTCCTGCATAAATACAAACTACCAAGATTGAATCAGAAATATATTGAAAACCTGAAAAGACCAATAATGAGTAATGAGATTGAATCAGTGCTGAAAAGTCTCCCAGCAAAAAAATGTTCAGGATGATGAAGAACTAACTCATTCTACAAGCTCAGGATTACCCTAATACCACAACCAGACAAAGATGCAACAAAAAAGACAACTACAAGCCAATATTTTTGATGAACATAGACATAAATATCCTCATCAAAATACTAGCAAACTGAATCTAAAAGCACATTAAAAAGATAATACATTATAGACAAGTGAGATTTATCCCAGGGATAAAAGGATAATTCAACATAAACAAATCAATAAACGTGATACATCACATCAAGAGAATAAAAGATAAAAATCCACGACAGTGTCAACAGATGCAGAAAAGGCATTTGATAAAATTCGACTTCCCTTCAGGAGAAAAACTTTCTATAAACTAGGCATAGAAGAAAGACATTTAACATAATAAAGGCCATGTATGACAAACCCACAGCAAGCATCATAGTGAATGGGGAAAAGCTGAAAGCCTTTCTTCTAGAAACTGGAACGAGATGAAGATGCTCATGTTCACCAATCCTATTCAGCACAGTACTAGAAGTTCTAACCAGAGAAATCAGGCAAGAGAAAGAAATAAAAGTCACCCAAATTGGAAAAGAGGGAGTCACATTGTCACTTTTTACTGAAAAAATGATCTTACATCTAGAACAACATAAAGACTCCTCCCCAAACCCCATAGTTTGGATGAATAAATTCAGTAAAGTTGTAAGATACAAATTTAACAATCAACATTAAAAAATCAGTAATGTTTCTATAGACTAATAATGAAATAGCTGAAAAAGAAATCAAGAAGGCAATCCCATTTGCAGTAGCTATACAAACAAAAACAAAAAAAAGAGAAATAAATTTAACCAAACAGGTTAAAGAGTGCACAAGGAAAACTAAAAACACTGAAGAAATAAATTGAAGAGCACACATACAAATGGAAAGACATCTCATGCTCATGGATTGGAATAATTAATATTGTTAAAATGACTACACTACTCAAAGCAATTTATATATTCAATGCAATTCCTATCAAAATACTAATGGAATTTTTTGCAAAAATAGAAAAAAATCCTAAAGTTTATATATAATCAAAATAGAACTCAAATAGCCCAAACAATCCTGAGCAAAAAGAATAAAGCTGGAGGCATCACACTACCTGACTTCAAAATATATTATAAGAATATAGTAACCAAATCAGTACGGCATTGGTATAAAAACAGACACATGAGACCAACAGAAAAGAAAAAAGAACCCAGAAATAAATCCACATCCTTATAGCCCACTGATTTTTTACTAAGGTGCCAAGAATATACATTTTGGAAAGGAACCGTTTCCTATAAATGGTGCTGGGAAAGTAAGATATCCATATGCAGAAAAATGAAACTAGACACCTATCTCTCAACATACAGAAAAATTAACTCAAGATGGAGTTGAACATAAGACCTGAAATTATAAAACAACTAGAAGAAAACACTAGAGAAGCACTTCAGGACTTTGGTTTAGGATAAGATTTTATGGCTAAGACCTCAAAAGCATGGGCAACAGAACCAAATGGGATTATATTAAACGAAAAAGCTCTGTACAACAAAGGAAGCCATTAACACAGTGAAGAGACAACCTGTTGAATGGCAGAAAATATTTGCAAGCTATTTATCTATCAAAGGACTAATATCCAGAATACACAAGGAACTCAATCATTTCAACAGTAAAAACATATCTTTGCTATTGTGAATAAGTAATAAACATGAAGAAGCAGGTAGCCCTTTGATATACTGATCTTTTTTTCTATAGGTAAATACCCAGTAGTGGTATTGCTGGATCATATGGTTGTTCTGTTTTTAGCTTTTTTTTGAGACATCTCCATACTGTTTTCCATAGTAACTGTATTAATTTACATTTCTACTAACAGTATATGAAAGTTCTCTTTGCTCTGCATTCTCACCAGCATCTGTTATTTTTTGCCTTTTTAAAATAATCAAACAACCTCATCAAATAGTGCTCAAAGGATATGTACAGACACTTCCCAAAAGAAGACATTCATGCAGCCAACAGACACATGGAAAAAATGCTCGTCATCACTGGCCATCACAGAAATGCAAATCAAAACCACAATGAGAGACCATCTCACACCAGTTAGAATGGCGATCATAAAAAAATCAGGAAACAACAGGTGCTGGAGAGGATGGGTGTGTGTACAGGGAGAGGGAGGCATGAAGAGTCTGGTTAATACGTACAAACATACAGTTAGATAGAAGGAATAAATTCTAATGTTTGATAGAAGAGTAGGGTGACTACAGTTAACAACAATGTATTGAATATATCAAAATATTGAAATATACAAAAAAAATTGTACAGCTAAAAGAACTTGAAAAGTTCTGAACACATAGAAATAATAAATACTCAAGCTTGTTCTGGTAACTGTGCTGGATTGTAGGTTTATAAAGATAAACAGAATATACATGATTTTTGAAAGTGTTCTCCAAAGAGTAAAGGGTTTTATATATAAGAGCTAATATAATTTCATCTGAATTGGAGTAATTCAAGTAATCCCAATTGTTACCCTCTGTCCTAAGGGAAAAATTTAAATACTTTCAACATCCATTCAGGATATTATCAAAGCTGCTAAACATCCCTGCTGATCACCTATGCTACTCGCTATGTAAATACTATAACATCTTAATACTCTTGGTTGCAAGAGACAGAACCAACTCAATTTAGATTAAAAATATAAGAGAAAATTATTGGACATATACTGAGTGTTGCAATTTGGGTTCCCCGGAAGCAGACGGTGAGATGCAATTTGGTATGTAAAGAAATTTCTTAAAGATCAATGCCTGTGGAAATAAGAAGGTGGAAGCCTTAGAGGAATTTGAATTGTGATACAGATCTGGCAAACCTTTGGTTTAACTCAGGTTAGGAACCTGTGCAACTTTAGACTACAGTGGTAGCATTTTGCAGATTTTGTTTCTATATCTCTTCCTTTAACTTTACTGACCTTTCAGTCTCTAATTCTATTGTCTTCCAATTCCAGTTCCCCTAAAAAGAATTTGATTGGCTCAGATTTGATCAGGTTATCACCCCTAATGCAATCATTGGCAGCCAAGCTCATGTAGTTTGAAAATGGCTTCCAGAGCCCTGTGAGCAGATAAGATGGTGTTGGCAGTGAATTAGCTCTTAGGAAGGAGGAAAAAGCTCATGGGCTGGGAAAGGAAAAGAAATGTCAAATAGGAACACAAAGTGTCACATTCTTTTCGTTATTGCTTCTGACATTCATCAGAGAAATGTAAGATATGAGTACTCCAAAAACAAAGGAAGAGCTACAGAGTTACTCAATTTCTAATATGTTTTACAGACATAAAAGGTTATAATTACTATAACATTTCATGGCCTACCAGATAAAGGTAAGGCTCGGGAGAAATAGAAAATAGCGAAGGTTAACGAATCCTTGAAGTCTGAGTTTGTGTTAGTACATCACGATAAATAGAAATCACTGCTTTCTTTAACCACATATACTTCATGTTATGGTCATGCTTCATCAGAAACGGCCAGATGGCAGAGATACACCAATTGTTTCATCCTCAAAAATAATGTCATTTATAGCATGAAAGTATACATAAGAGGCCCATCAATCAACAGCTGTCACCCCCAGGCAGTAATGTAGATTAAATATTCGGAAGGTCCCTCCATTGTAAACAACTAGATTTGAGTAAAGTAGAATTTTTAATCAATTGCTAGGACAAAATAAGAACTAAGTAACAAAAAACAGTGAGATGAAACAGAGCTAGTAGGAACTTTTTCAAGCAAGTACAAAAAAGTGACTTCATCTTAAAAGCAACTTCAAATGTCAGCCTTGGAATGATACCTGAGTGCAGGACACTGCAGAAAGAAAGCTAAGCCTTAGACTAACAAGGGAAAGGAGTGGAGCCTGAGATTCCGATTGTAAGTCAGGATACAAAGGGACTAAAGTTGTTTCATAGTCTGAGTAGCTGGGACTGACAAGGTTACTATCAATATATGTTCTTTAAAGGAACCTCAAAAGTATGTACTTCAGCAATCAGAGAGATAATTCCAGTAAGAAGGTCTGCAATAAAAGAAGGAATAGTGAGCAAAGAGATCAGATAGTATGCAGGTAAATGCAGACTAATACTGTTTATATAATATAATAATAATGACAATATGTCATTTTGGGGATTAAAAAGAATAATGAAATACTGAAAAATACTGGCATGTGAGTTGGAAGAGAATTGATTTTTCACAATGAAGATAAAGAAATTAACTTTAAGACTATGCATTGTACAATTTCAGTAATAACTGACTGAAAAATTAGAAATGGAGGGCCGATCGTTCAGTTTAGCAAAGGAAAACAGATGGAATCAAGCAAAAAGAAAAATGAAATTTAAAATGCAAGAAGAAAAAGAAAGTTAAAAAACTGGAACAAATAGAAAACACCAAATAAAAAGGTGGAAATAAGCTTATATTTGACTTTAATATAATTATGATTGAGATATTCAGAGAATTAAGTGACAAGGTGAAGAATTTCAGAATAAAACTACAAATTGGACCTCCAAATTTAAAAAAAATAATTAAAATATAGGTAGGTTAATAATTATGCCAATTAAAATAATAGTAATAATAGTAATTATGCCAATTAAAAATAATAACTGCCAAACTTAATTTAAAAATTAAAAGCTATAGCTTTTTACAATACAAGTCAAAGGATGAAAAGATGTATCATGTTAATCCTAAAACAAAGAAAGTTGATAATGCAATATTAATATATCAATATCAAAGTAGCTGTTTAAGAAAAAAACATATTATTAGAGATAATGAAGTAAATTTTACAAAGACAAAAGCATAACAAAGAAAACACAAAAATTTTAAATTTGCGTGTGGTTAATAAAAGCTTTAAAATACAAGCAACAAAATAGAAATAAAAAGGAGAAATGGAAAAATCCACATAGTATTAAGGTTTAATATATACAAGAATAAATAGCAAAATATCTATAAGAATCTACAAGACTTGAAAAGCAATATTAACCAATTGGAGCTAATTGACATACATTGAATGCTTCACTCAATATCTGCAAAATACACATGCAGTATTTTGCATTTCGCTTTTCAAGAGCAAAAATAACTTTTATAAAAACTCTTTATTTGCTAGATCATGAAACAATTCTCAACACATTTCAAATGATGAAAATAATACAAAATATATTCTCTGACCACAGAGTAATTAACCTCTGAATCAATAACAAAAGATAAGAATATGCCCATAGAGTTGAAAAATATGCAATACATTTTAAACTAATCCATGGGTCACAGAAGAAAAACAAAGGAAATAAAAAGATCTGCTTTAATTGAATGGTAATTAAAATATGACATATTAAATCAAATGTACGTTAGCAAAAGTCACTTTTAAAATGAAAGTTATACTGTTAATTTAGTATATTAGAAAAGGAGAAAAGCTAAAAATCAATGATCCAAGTACCTCCCTCAAAAAGTTAGAAAAAGAGCAACAAAGTGAATAGAAATTAACAGAAGGAAGGAAATAACAAATATAAGAGCAGAACTTAATAAAATAGAAAACAAACTACAGAAAGACTTTAAAACACGAAAACTTGTTACTTTGTAAAGACAAATAAAATTGAAAAACTTCTGGCTAGACTAATGAAGGGAAAAGAGATATTCACATCATTAATATCAAGAATGAAATGGGCAACATCACTACAGACTCCACAAGCATTAAACATATACTATATATTATTTTTACCAAAAAATATGAAAATACAGATGAAATACATAAATTCAGATAAAAACACAGCACACTAAATCAGCACAAGAGTAAAAAGAATATACGAATAACCCTCGACATATTAAAGAAAACCTTCCCACAAATAAAACAACTTCCAGATGGCTTTCCCAGTGAATTCTATGAAACAGTTGAGGAGAAAATAACATCTACTTTACATGAATTCTTCAGGAAAATACAAAAAAAAAAGGAACATTTTCCAACAAATTCTATGACACCAGTATGACCTTGATATAAAAACCTTCAGCACAGATACTGGGCTGAAGAGGGAGGAAGCTGGGAACCTGCTCATTCCTGGCCCCCAATGACTCCTGTGGAAGGGATGAGTTGAACAAGCAAGGAGCAACCCACTCGGAATCCTGGCAGGAGACCCCTTGACCATCACACACACTTCAGTTGGCAGGGAGAGCTGCTTAGAGAAGTGGTAGGGGCAGAACTCCAGCTGGTGGGGAGCCCAGAGCATCTGGTGTGAGAGCATCTGTAATGGAGCATGACCAGGGACACCCATCCCCCTAGGCTTGACTTGTTCCCACAGGATACTTTAGCCCTAGGGGAACTATTGGACCCGAACGATGCAGGGTGGTCTTGTGCAAGAGGCAAGGCTGGTCTGACCTGAGCACCCCTTTATCAGCTGGTCTCTCCTCAGGCCCCAACCTGGCCTGCCCAGCATATCATAGCTCCTGCCCTGGACTGCCCCTGACCAGCAGAATGCTCCAGCAAAGCAGCCCCCACGGAAAAGCACTAGCCTGCTTGTGCCCTCCCCTCACAGTAGCCTCCTCTGTGCTGCTTTGCCTGCATGCTCACCCATGCCCACCACCTACATGGCTTTGCTGGTGTGTGTGTGTGTGTGTGTGTGTGTGTGTGTATAGACCTTGCCTTCCCTTATCCATCAGCATATGTGTGCAAGTGCATCCTGCCATGTCACTGCTGCCAGTATGAGTGCACTCCAACCCCCTGTCTTCTGGCCATACCACTATTGTCATTGGAGTATTGGTGAGCATGGAGCTGCCAGTCTTGCCCTTCAAGCACCATGCCCCTGCACTAACACTGTCACCTGCACAAAGCTAGGCATGGAGAACAGTGGACTTGTACCAGCCCTGAGCAGCCACAGCTGCCCATGTAAACATGCACAGAGGGTGTGCACAGTCCTGCATCCACCAGCGTCCTGCCCCCATGCTAACACCACTACCAGCATGAACACATACAGTTGCTACTCCTTCCCAAGCTATGCTGTCACTGCCACTGCTGTGAACACTCATGCACCACTTGACAAGCATGCACCCCCCTGCTGCTGGCACATATGAACAAGGATGAATTATACTGCCACTACCTTCTAAAGTGCTTTGGCTGGCATCACCCATTGGAATGTGTCTAGTCTTCCATGAGGGCCTCAGCTCCTCCAGCACAGCTAGTGTCTAACTTCTTGGAGCCAGAGAATAAAGCTGGGGCCTGATACCAGTCCTCCAGAGTTAAAGCACACAGTCTAAGAATCTTGAGCTGAGCCTTAGGCCCATAAAGTCTCCCAGAAACAAAACCAGTCACCCTAACCCACCTTGTACCAAGTAAAACCCACAAGGTTTGCCTTAGACAGATTGTCAAGGCAAAAAATTAACAAAGATAATCAGGATCTGAACTCAACACTGGACCGAATGGACCTAATAGCCATCTAAAGAACTGTCCAACTAAAAACATCAGAATATACATTATTTTTATTGCCACATGCCACAGACTCTAAAATCAACCACATAATCAGACATAAACCCTTCCTCAGCAAATGCAAAAAACCAAAATTATACCAACCATTCTCTCAGACCACAGTATGATAAAAATAAAATTCAAGGCTAAGAAAGTTGCTCAAAGCCATACAATTACATGGAAATTACACAACATGCTCCTAAATGATTTGGAAATAAATAATGAAATTTAGGCAGAAATGAAGAAGTTCTTTCAAACTAATGAGAACACAGACATAACATACCAGAATTTCTGTGAAACAGCTAAGGTAGCTAAGAGGAAAATTTATAGCACTGAACACCATATCAAAAAGTTAGAAATACCTCAAATTAACAACCTAACATTACAACTAAAAGAACTACAGACACAAGAGAAAATCAACCCCAAAGCTAGAAGAAGACAAGAAATAACAGAAATAAGAGCTGATCTGAAGGATATTGAGGCACAAAAAACCATTCTAAAGATCAATTAATCCAGGCACTGTTTTTTTTTTTGAAAAAATTAATAAGATAGATCACTAGCTAGACTAATAAAGCAGAAAAGAGAGACAATTCAAATAAACACAATTAGAGACAACAAAGGTGATATTACCGCTGACCCCATAGAAATACAGATAATATCAGAGAGTACTATGAACACTTCTGTGCACACAAACTAGAAAATCCAGAAGAAATGGATAGATTCCCAAGACTGAACCAGGAAGAAATTGTTTTCCTGAACAGACCAATAATGAGTTCCAAACTTAAATCAGTAATAAATAACCTACCAACCAAAAAAAGCCCAGGAACAGATGGATTCACACCCAAATTCTACCAGATAAACAAGGAAGAACTGGTATCATTCCTACTGAAACTATTTGAAAAAACTGAGGAGGAGAGATTCCTCTCTAACTCATTCTATGAGGCCAACATCATCCTGATACTAAAACCTCACAGAGACACAACAAGAAATAAAACTTTAGGCCAATATCCTTCATGAACATTGATACAAAAATCCTCAAAGAAATACTAGCAAAGGGAATACAGCAGCACATCAAAAAGCTAATCCACCATGACCAAGTAGGCTTCATCCCTGGGATGCAAGTCTAGTTCAATATACTCAAATCAATAATCATATCAAATAAACAGAACTAAAGACCAAAATCACCTGATCATCTCAATAGATACAGAAAAGACTTTAAATAAAATCCAACATCACTTCATGTTAAAAATCCTCATCAAACTAGCCATCAAAGGAGCACACCTCAAAATAATAAGAGTCATCTATGACAAACCCACAGCCAACATTATACCATGTGGGCAAAAGCAGGAGGAATTTCCCTAGAAAACCAGGACAAGACAAGAATGCCTTCTATTACCACTTCTATTCAACATATATTGGAAGTCCTGGCCAGACAAATCAGGCAAGAGAAAAAAATAAATGGTCCAAATAAGAAGAGAGGAAGTCAAACCATCCATGTCAGCAAATGACATGATTCCATATCTAGGAAACCCAGTGGCCTTGGCCCTAAAGCTCCTTAAGCTAATAGGCAACTTCAGAAAAGTTTCTTTTTTAAATTTATTTTTCCATAAGTTATTAGGGTATGGGTGGTATTTGATTACGTGAGTAAGTTCTTTAGTGGTGATTTGTGAGATTTTGGTGTATCTGTTACTGAAACAGTATACACCACACAATATTTGTACTTTTTTATCCCTCATTCACCTCCCCTCTTCCCAACAAGTCCCCAAAGTCCATTGTGTCATTCTTATGCCTTTGAATCCCCATAGCTTAGCTCCCACATATCAGTGAGAACATATGATGTTTGGTTTTCCATTCCTGAGTTACTTCACTTAGAATAATAGTCTCCAATTTCATCCAGGTCACTGTGAATGCTATTAATTCAGTGCTTTTTTATGGCTGTGTAGTACTCCATTATACATCTATACCACAGTTTCTTTATCCACTTGTTGATTGATGGGCACTTGAGTTTTTTCCACGATTTTGCAACTGTGAATTGTGCTGCTATAAACATGTGGGTGCAAGTGTCTTTTTCAAATAATGACTTCTTTTCCTCTGCGTAGATACCCAGTAGTGGGATTGCTGAATCAAATCATAGTTCTATTTTTAGTTCATTAAGAAATCTCCGCACTCTTTTTCATAGTGGCTGTATGAGTTTACATTCCTGCCAGCAGTGTAGAGGTGTTACCTGTTCACCGCATCCATGCCAACATCTACTGTTTTGGGATCATGGCCATTCTTGAAGGAGTAAGATGGTATCACATTGTAGTTTGGATTTGCATTTCCCTGGCCATTAGTGATGTTAAGCATTTTTTCATATGTTATTGGCCATCTGTATAACTTATTTTGATAATTGTCTATTCATGTCTTTAGCCCCCTTTTTAAGGGATTGTTTGTTTTATTCTTACTGAATTGAGTTGGTTGTAGATTCTAGATATAAGTCCTTTATCAGATGTATAGATTGTGAAGATTTTCTCCCATTCTGTGGGTTGTCTATTTACTCTGCTGACTGTTCCTTTTGCCATGCAAAAGCTCTTTAGTTTAATTAAGTCCTAGCTATTTATCTTTGTTTTTATTGCATTTGCTTTTGGGTTCTTGGTCATGAAATCCTTGCCTAAGTCAATGTCTAGAAGGGTTTTTCTGATGTTATCTTCTAGAATTTTTATAGTTTCAGGTCTTAGCTTTAAGTCTTTAATCCATCTTGAGTTGATTTTTGTATCAGGTGAGAGATGAGGATCCAGTTTCATTCTCCTTCGTGTGGCTAGCCAATTATCCCAGCACCATTTGTTGGAAAAGGTGTCCTTTCCTTACTTTATGTTTTTTCTTCACTTTGTCAAATATCAGTTGGCTGTACATATATGGGTTTATTTCTGGGTTCTCTATTCTCTTCCATTGGTCTGTGTGCCTATTTTTTTTTTTTTTTTAACCAGTACCATGCTGTTTTGGTGACTATGGCATTATAGTATAGTTTAAAATCAGGTAGTGTGATGCCTCCAGGTTTGTTCTTTTTGCTTACTCTTGCTTTGGCTATATGAGCTCTTTTTTGGTTCCACATGAATTTTAGAATTATTTTTTCTAATTCTGTGGAGAATGATGGTGGTATTTTGATGGGGATTGTGTTGAATTTGTAGATACCAGAAAAGTTTCAGGATATAAAATGAACATACAGAAACCACTAGCATTCCTATGCACTGGAAACAGCCAAGCTGAGAGCTAAATTAGGAACACAATCCCATTCACAATTGCTACAAAAAGAATAAAATACCCAGGAATACAGCTAATCAGAGAGACGAAAGATCTCTATAATGAAAATTACACAAAACTGCTCAAAGAAATCAGAGATGACACAAACAAATGGAAAAACATCCATGGTTATGCATAGAAAGAATCAATATCATTAAAATGGCCATACCACCCAAAGCAATGTATAGATTCAATGCAATTCCTATCACAGTACCAATAACATTCTTCACATAACTGGAAAAAACTATTATAAAATTTATATGGAACCAAAAAGACACCAAATAGCCAAAGCGATTCTAAGCAAAAAGAACAAAGCAGGAAGAATCACACTACCTGACTTCAAACTATACTAGAGGGCTACAGTAACCAAAACAACATGGTACTGGCACAAAACAGACACATAGACCAAGGGAAAAGAATGGAGAGCCTAGAAATTATGCCACACACTTACAACCATCTGATCACAGACAAAATTCACAAAAACAATTAATAGGAAAAGGACACCCTATTCAGTGGTGCTAGGATAACTGGCTAGCCATAGGCAGAAGATTGAACCTGGATCCTTTCCTTACACCATATATAAAAATTAACTCAAGATAGACTAAAGACATAAATGTAAAACCAAAAGTATAAAAACTCTGGAATATAACCTAGGCAATATCATTCTGGACATAGTAATGGGCAACACATATATTTCATGACAAAGATGCCAAATGCAATTGCAACAAAAGCAAAAATTGACAAATGGGATCTAATTAAACTAAAGAACTTCTGTACCACAAAAGAGTCAATATAATAAGTGGAAAACCTACAGAAAGAGACAAAATATTTGTAAAGCATGCATCTAACAAATGTCTAATAATACTAAGCTTTATATGAAACTTGAACAAATTTATAAGTAAAAATAGGCCTATTAAAAAGTGGACAAAGGACATGAACAGATACTTTCCAAAAGAAGGCATACATGCAGCCAACAAGCATATGAAAAAAGCTCAATATCACTGATCATTAAAGAAATGCAAATCCAAATCACAATGAGTTATCATCTCACAGTAGTCAAAATGGCTATTAATAAAAATTCAAAAAATAATAGATATTGGTGAGATTACGAAGAAAAGGGAACACTTATATACTGTTCGCAGGAGTATAAATTAGTTCAACAATTGTGGAAAGCAGTGGGGCAATTTCTCAAAGAGCTAAAAGCAAAACTGCCATTCAACACAGTATACCCAAAGGAATATAAATCATTCTATCTTAAAGACACACGCATGTGCATGTTCATTTCCACACTATCACAATAGCAAAGACACGGAATCATTCTAAATGCCCATCAGTGGTGGACTGAATAAAGAAAGTGTGGCACATATACACCATGAAATACCATGCAGTCATAAAAAAGAACAAGATCTGTTGCAGGAAGTCAGGGAACCTGAACGGAGGGACCAGCTGAAGCCACAGTAGAAGAACATAAATTGTGAAGATTTCATGGACATCTATTAGTTCCCCAAATTAATACTTTTATAATTTCTTACACCTGTCTTTACTGCAACTCTGAACATAAATTGTGAAGATTTCATGGACATTTATCACTTTCTCAGTCAATACTCTTATAATTTCCTATGCCTGTCTTTACTTTAATCTCTTAATCCTATCATCTTCGTAAGCTAAGGATGCATGTCACCTCAGGACCCTGTGATAATTGCATTATCTGCACAAATTGTTTGTAAAGCATGTGTGTTTCAACAATATGAAATCTGGGCACCTTGAAAGGAACAGGATAACATCGATTTTCAGGGAACAAGGAAGATAACCATAAAGTCTGACTGCCTGTGGGGCTGGGCAGAACAGAGCCATATTTCTCTTCTTTCAGAAAGCAAATAGGAGAAATATCGTTGAATTCTTTTCTCAATTCTTTTCTCCTGGGAAAAAAATGCGTTCTCAGGAGGAGGTCTCTAAAATGGCCACTCTGGGAGTATCTGTCTTATGCAGTTGTAGATAAGGGAAGAAATACGCCCTGGTCTCCTGCAGCGCCCCCAGGCTTGCTAGGGTTAGGAAATTCCAGCCTGGGGATTTCTAGTCAGACAAGTTGTCTGCTCTTAAACCCTGTTTCCTGTTAAGATGTTTATCAATGACAATGTGTGCCCAGCAGGACATGGAACCTCGTTAGTAATTATACTTTCACCCTGGCCTTGTGCTCTCACTTTGCCTCTCTGCCCTTGTGATATTTTATTGCTTTTGAAGCATGTGATCTCTGTGACCCACTCCCTGTATACACACCCCTCCCCTTTTGAAGTCTATAATAAAAACATGCTGGTTTTGTGGCTCAAGGGGCATCATGGAACCTGCCGACATGTGATGTCACCCCCAGAGACCAAGCTGTAAAATTTGTTTCTTACCCTTTCTCTTTCTTTCTCAGACTGGCTGACACTTAGGGAAAATAGAAAAGAACCTACATTGAAATAATGGGGGCTGGTTCCTCGGACAGAGATCATGTCCTTTGCAGGAACATAGATGGAGCTAGAGGCCATTATCCTTAGCAAACTAATTCAGGAACAAAAAACCAAATACTTCATGTTTCTCACTTATAAATGGGAACTAAGTGATGAGAACACATGCCCACAAAGAGGGCAACAACAAACACTGGGGCCTACCTGAGAAAGGAGAGCGGGAGGAGGGAGAAGAGTAGAAAAAACAACGATTGGGCACTAGGCTCAGTACCTGGGTGATTAAATAATCTGTACAACAAACCCCCATCACACGAGTTTGCCTACGTAACAAACCTGCACACGTATCCCTCAACCTAAAATAAAAGCTGAAAAAAACATGACAATAATATCCAAGAAAAAAAATTACAAGCCAATTTCTGTGATGAATAGATACAAAAATCCTAAACAAGTTATTAGTAAATCCAATCTGCAGTGTATTTTTAAAACTTCAGCATGACTTACTAGGATTTATTGTAGCAATGCAAAGGTAATCTAACATTTGTTGATCAATCCATGTAATCCATAATATTAATGCTAAAATAAAGAAAAATCTTAAAATATTTTTAACAGGGCAGAAAAAAAGGAATAAAATTCAATATTTATTTGTGTTTAAAAATGGAACAGACCATCCTCAAGCAGGTGACAGATACCTACAAATATTCTATAACATTTTTATATTTAATAGTAAAAATTTGAAAACTTTCCCTCTGAGATGACGTGCAAGATAAAAGCTGTCTGCTCCCAGCACTTCTATTGAACATTGTACTGGATGTCCTGAGTAGGGCAATAAGATAAACAAAAAGAAAAACAAGGCAAAAATTATGGAGAAAAAAATACAATTATTAGTTGAAAATGTCATGATTATGTATGAAGAAATTCCAGAAAGATCTACAGCTAAAGTGTAAGGACAAATAAATGAGTCCATGGTCATTTGGTGCAAGGTCAATGTACAAAAATCAATTATATTTTATATATTGGCCACTGATAACTAAGTGAAATTTAAAAACAATATCATCTACAATATAAAAAATATCAAACATCTAAAAGAAATTTAGTGAAAGACATGCTATACCTATATTTGGAAAACTATGAAACACATAGTGTTTGGTACTTCAGCGGTTGTTGCAGGGGCTAGCAGTGTGTGTTGGGGAAAGGTGTGGAAGGAGTGGGGGTAGTGACTGGCTTCTGTGGCAGGCACAAGTGGCCTGAGGCATGCATGCATCTTACAAGCAGGACAAGAATTTTCTCTAGCATATTTACCCATCTCAATGTTATTGTCTATCCTGCCTTTTCATAGTTCCCACCATTGTCACTTCTTGTCTGGGTTATAGCTGCAGGCCCCCAACTGACCTTTTTTCTCTCCCTGATCTACTCAACCTGAATACAACCACTAGGAAAGATGAGCTTTGAAAAAGGAAGATTTGGTTCAAGTTTAAGCTCCACCAGTGATCTTGGCAATGCTTTCATGAATATGACACCAAAAACATAGGCAACAGAAATTAAAACAAACAAATGAGACTATATCAAACTAAAAAGCTTCTGCACAGCAAAGGAAACAACATGAAATGGGAAAAAAATATCTGCAAGCCATTCACCTGATAAAGGGTTAATATCCAAATTTATAACTAACTCAAGTAACTCAATCACAAAATAATCTAATAATCTGACTTTAAAAATTGACTAAGGACTTGAATAGACATTTCTCTAAAGAGGATATGCAAATGGCCAACAGGTATGTGAAAAAATACTCAATATCAATAGTTATCAGAGAAATACAAATCAAAACTACAGTAAGACATCATATCACCCATCAGGAAAGTTATTATTAAAAAACAACAAGAAATGTTGGCAGGATGGGAAGAAATTACAACCCACACATAATGTTGATGTGAATGCAAAATAGTGCCGCTATTGTTGAAAACAGTGTAGCGGTTCCTTGAAATACTAAAAATAAAACTACCATATAATCCAGCAATCCTAATTCTGGATATTTATGCAAAAGAATTGAAATCAGGATCTCGAAAGAGATATTAGCACCCTCATATTCACGGCAGCAATATTCACAATAGCCAAGATGCGGAAACAATCTAAATGTCTATCAACAGAAGAATGGATAAAGAAAATGAGGTTTGGTCCATTTCAAGATGGCCGAATAGGAACTGCTCCAGTCTGCAGCTTCCAGTGTGATTGACACAGAAGATGAGTGATTTCTGCATTTCCAACTGAGGTACCTAGTTCATCTTATTGGGACTGGTTGCACAGAGGGTGCAGCCCACAGAGGGCAAGCTGAAGCAGGGCAGGGTGTTGCCTCACCCAGGAAGCACAAGGGGTCAGGGGATTTCCCTTTCCTAGCCAAGGGAAGCCATGACAGGCATTAAATGGGAAAATGGACACTCCTGCTCAAATACTGGGCTTTTCCAATGGCCTTAGCAAATGACACAACAGGAGATTATCTCCTGCACCTGGCTCAGCAGGTCCCACACCCACAAGGCCTTCCTCACTGCTAGTGCAGCAGTCTGAGATCGACCTGTGAGGCAGCAGCATGGCAGGGAGAGGGACATCCAACATTGCTGAGACTTGAGTAGGTAAATGAAGCAGCCAGGAAGCTCGAACTGGGCAGAGCCCACTGCAGCGCAGTAAGGCCTGCTGCCTCTATAGACTTGACCTATGGGGGCAGGGCATAGCTGAACAAAACACAGCATAAACTTTTGCAGACTTAAACATCCCTGTCCAACAGCTCTGAAGAGAGCTGTGGTTCTCCCAGCACAGTGTTTGAGCTCTGAGAACAGACAGACTGCCTCCTTAAGTGGGCCCCTGACCCCCATGTAGCCTAACTGGGACACACTTCCCAGTAGAGGCCCACAGACACCTCATACAGGGAGGTGTCCCTCTGGGACAAAGCTTCCAGAGGAAGGATCAGGCAGCAATATTTGCTGTTTTACAATATTTGCTGTTCTGCAGCCTCCACTGGTGATACCCAGGCAAACAGGATCTGGAGTGGACCTCCAGCAAACTCCAAAAGACCTGCAGCTGAGGGATCTGACTGATAGAAGGAAAACTAAAAAACAGAAAGGAATAGCATCAACATCAACAAAAAGGACATCCACACCAAAAACCCATGTGTAGGTCACCGACATCAAAGACCAAAGGTAGATAAAACCACAAAGATGGGGAGAAACCAGAGCAGAAAAACTGAAAATTCTAAAACCAGAGGGCCTCTTCTCCTCCAAAGGATCACAGCCCCTCGCCAGCAATGGAACAAAGCCAGACAGAGAATGATTTTGACAAGTTGACAGAAGTAGGCTTCAGAAGGTCAGTAATAACAAACTTCTCAGAGCTAAAGGAGGATGTTCAAACCCATAACAAGGAAGCTAAAAATCTTGAAAAATGTTAGATGAATGGCTAACTAGAATAAACACTGTAGAGAAGACCTTAAATGACCTGATGGAGCTGAAAAACATGGCATGAGAACTACGAGACACATGCAAAAGCTTGAATAGCCAATTCGATCAAGTGCAAGAAAGGGTATCAGTGATTGAAGATCAAATTAATGAAATAATGTGATTAGAGATAAAAGAGTAGCCGATTCGATCAAGAGCAAGAAAGGGTATCAGTGACTGAAGATCAAATTAATGAAATAATGTGATTAGAGAAAAAAGAGTAAAAAGAAATGAACAAAGCCTCCAAGAAATATGGAACCATGTGAAAAGACCAAATCTATATTTGATTAGTGTACCTGAAAGTGATGGAGAGAATGAAACCAAGTTGGACAACACTCTTCAAGATATTATCCAGAAGAACTTCCCCAACCTAGCAAGGCAGGCCAACATTAAAATTCGGGAAATACAGAGAACACCACAAAGATACTCCTCAAGAAGAGCAACCCACAGACACATAATTGGCAGATTCACCAAGGTTGAAATGAAGGAAAAAATGTTAAGGGCAGCCACAGACAAAGGCCAGGTTACCCACAAAGGGAAGCCCATCAGACTAACAGTGGCTCTCTCGGCAGAAACCCTATAAGCCAGAAGAGAGTGGGGGCCAATATTCAACATTCTTAAAGAAAAGAATTTTCAACCCAGAATTTCATATCCAGCCAAACTAAGCTTCATAAGTGAAGGAGAAATAAAATCCTTTACAGACAAGCAAATGCTGAGAGATTTTGTCAGTACCAGGCCTGCCTTACAAGAGTTCCTGAAGGAAGCACTAAACATGGAAAGGAACAACTTGTACCAGCCACTGTAAAAACACGCCAAATTGTAAAGACCATTGATGCTAGTAAAAAACTCCATCAATTAATGGGCAAAATAACCAGCTAACATCATAATGACAGGATCAAATTCACACATATCAATATTAACTCTAAATGTAAATGGGCTAAATGCCACAGTTAAAAGACACAGCCTGGAAAATTGGTTAAGGAGTCAAGACCCATCAGTGTGCTGTATTCAGGAGACCCATCTCACGTGCAAAGACACACATAAGCTGAAAATAAAGGGATGGAGGAAGATCTACCAAGCAAATGGAAAGCAAGAAAAAGCAGGGGTTGCAATCCTAGTCTCTGATAAACCAGACTTTAAACCAACAAAGATCAAAAGAGACAAAGAAGGCCATTACATAATGGTAAAGGGATCAATTCAACAAGAAGAGTTAACTACCACAAATATATATGCACCCAATACAGGAGCACCCAGATTCATAAAGCAAGTCCTTGGAGACATACAAAAAGACGTAGACTCCCACACAATAATAATGGGAGACTTTAACACCCCACTGTCAATATTAGACAGATCAACCAGAGAGAAGGTTAACAAGGATACTCAGGACTTGAACTCAGCTCTGCCCCATGTGGACCAAATAGACATTTACAGAACTCTCCACCCCAGATCAACAGAATATACATTCTTCTAAGCACCACATCACACTTATTCCAAAATTGACTACATAGTTGGAAGTAAAGCACTCCTCAGCAAACGTATAAGAACAGTTAGGATAACAAACTGTATCTCAGACCACAGTGCAATCAAATTAGAACTCAGGATTAAGAAACTCACTCAAAACTGCACAACTACATGGAAACTGAACAACCTACTCCTGAATATCTACTGGGTAAATAAGGAAATGAAGGCAGAAATAAAGCTGTTCTTTGAAACCAGTGAGAATGAAGACACAACGCACCAGAATCTCTGGGACACACTTAAAGCTGTGTGTAGAGGGAAATTTATAGCACTAAATGCCCACAAGAGAAAGTAGGAAAGATCTAAAATTGACACCCTAACATCACAAATAAAAGAAGTAGAGAAGCAAGAACAAACAAATGCAAAAGCTAGCAGAAGGCAAGAAATAACTAAGATCAGAGCAGAACTGAAGGAGATAGAGATGCAAAAAACCCTTCAAAAAATCAATGAATCCAGGAGCTGGTTTTTTGAAAAGATCAACAAAATTGATAGCCAGCTAGCAAGACTAATAAGAAAGGAGAGAAGAATCAAATAGACACAATAAAAAATGATAAAGGGGATATCACCACGGATCTCACAGAAATAAAAACTACCATCAGAGAATACTATAAACACCTCTATACAAATGAAATAGAAAATCTACAAGACATGGATAAATTTCTGGATACATACACCCTCCCAAGACTAAACCAGGAAGAAGTGGAATCTCTGAATAGACCAATAACAGGCTCTGAAATTGAGGCAATAATTAATAGCCTAATAAACAAAAAAAGTCCAGGACCAGGTGAATTCACAGCCGAATTCTGCCAGGGGTACAAAGAGGAGCTGGTACCATTCCTTCTGAAACTATTCCAATCAATAGAAAAAGAGGCAATCCTCCCTAACTCATTTTATGAGGCCAGCATCATCCTGATATCAAAGCCTGGCAGAGACACAACAACAATAAAAAACGAATTTTAGGCCAATATCCCTGATAAACATCGATGCGAAAATCCTCAATAAAATACTGGCAAACCAAATCCAGCAGCACATCAAAAAGCTTATCCACCACGATCAAGTTGGCTTCACTGCTAGGATGCAAGGCTGGTTCAACATATGCAAATCAATAAACACAATCCATCACATAAACAGAACCAACGACAAAACCCATGTGATTATCTCAATAGATGCAGAAAAGGCCTTTGACAAAATTCAACAGCCCTTCATGCTAAAAACTCTTAATAAACTAGGTATTGATGGAACATATCTCAAACTAATAAGAGCTATTTATGATAAACCCACAGCCAATATCATACTGAATGGGCAAAAACTAGAAGCATTCCCTTTGAAAACTGGCACAAGACGGGGATGCACTCTCTCACCACTCCTATTCAACATAGTGTTGGAAGTTCTGGCCAGGACAATCAGGCAAGAGAAAGAAATAAAGGGTATTCAGTTAGGAAAAAGAGGAAGTCAAACTGTCCTTGTTTGCAAATGACATAATTGTATATTTACAAAACCCCATCACCTCAGCCCAAAATCTCCTTAAGCTCATAAGCAACTTCAGCAAAGTCTCAGGATACAACATCCATGTGCAAAAATCACAAGCATTCCTATACACAAATAACAGACAAACAGAGAGCCAAATCATGAGTGAACTCCCATTCACAATTGCTCCAAAGAGAATAAAATACCTAGGAATCTGACTTTCAAGGTATGTGAAGGACCTCTTCAAGGAGAACTACAAACCACTGCTCAGTGAAATAAAAGAGGACCCAAACAAATGGAAGAACATTCCATGCTAATGGATAGGAAGGATCAATATCCTAAAAATGGCCATACTGCTCAAGGTAATTTACAGATTCAATGCCATCCCCATTAAGCTACCAATGACTTTCTACACAGAATTGGAAAAAAACTACTTTAAAGTTCATACGGAACCAAAAAAGAACCTGCATTGTCAAGACAATCCTAAGCAAAAGAACAAAGCTGGAGGCATCATGCTACCTGACTTCAAACTATACTATAAGGCTACAGTAACCAAAACAGCATGGTACTGGTACCAAAACAGAGATATAGACCAATGGAACAGAACAGAGGCCTCAGAAATAACACCACACAGCTATAGCCACCTGATCTTCTACAAACCTGACAAAAACAAGAAATGAGGAAAGAATTCCCTATTTAATAAATGGTGCTGGGAAAACTGGCCACTATATGTAGAAAGCTGATACTGGATCCCTTCCTTATATCTTATACAAAAATTAATTCAAGATGGATTAAAGACTTAAATGTTAGACCTGTAACCATAAAAACCCTAGAAGAAAACCTAGGCAGTAACATTCAGTACATAGTCATGGGTAAGGACTTCATGGCTAAAACACCAAAAGCAATGGCAACAAAAGCCAACATTGACAAATGGGATCTCATTAAACTAAAGAGCTTCTTCACAGCAAAATAAACTACCATCAGAGTGAACAGTCATCCTACAGAATGGGAGAAATTTTTGCAATCTACCCATCTGACAAAGGGCTAATATCCAGAATCTACAAAGAACTCAAACAAATTTACAAGAAAAAAAACAAGCAACCCCATCAACAAGTGGGCAATGTATATGAACAGACACTTCTCAAAAGGAGACATTTATGCAGCCAACAGACACATGAAAAAATACTCATCATCACTGGTCATCAGAGAAATGCAAATCAAAACCCCAATGAGATAGCATTTCACATCAGTTAGAAAGGTGATCATTAAAAAGTCAGGAAACAACAGATGCTGGGGAGGATGTGGAGAAATAGGAATGCTTTTCTATTGTTGGTAGGAGTGTACATCAGTTCACCCATTGTGGAAGACAGTGTGGCTATTCCTCAAGGATCTAGAACTAGAAATACCATTTGACCTAGCGATTCCATTACTGGGTATATGCCCAAAGGATTATAAATCATGCTACTATAAAGACACATGCACACATATGTTTATTGCGCCACTATTCACAATAGCAAAGACTTGGAACCAACTCAGATATTAATCAATGATAGACTGGATTAGAAAAATGTGGCAGATATACACCACAGAATATTATGCAGCTATAAAAAGGATGAGTTCATGTCCTTTCCAGGGACATGGATGAAGCTGAAACCATCATTCTGAGCAAACTATCACAAGGACAGAAAACCAAACACCACATGTTCTCACTCAAAGGTAGGAATCAAACAATGAGAATACTTGGACACAGGGAGGGGAACATCACACACCAGGGCCTGCCATGGGGTGGCGGGCTGGGGGAGGGATGGAATTAGGAGAAATACCCAATGTAAATGACAAGTTGATGGGTACAGCAAGCCAACATGGCACATGTATACCTTTGTAACAAACCTGCAGGTTGTGCACATGTACCCCAGAACTTAAAGTATAATAAAAAAAGAAAAAAAGAAAATGAGGTCTGTACATACAATGGAATACGATTTTAAAAAAAGAATATTTGGCAATATGTGACATCATGGATAAACTTTGAGGACACTATGTTATGTGAAATGAGCAGTTGCAGAAAGACAAATTTTGCATGATTCTACTTATATAGGGTATAACGAAGAGTTACTAATCTATAAGCATAAAGTCTCACTAAGCAAGATAAGTTCTAGAGATCTGCGGCACATTGTACCTGTAGTCAACAATGTATTGTACACTTAAAATGTGGTAAGATTCCATGGCTTTGTTATTGTGAATAATGCAGCAGTGAACACATGAGTACATATATGTCTTTTTGGTAGAATGATTTATTTTCCTTTGGGTATGTACACAGTAATGGGATTGCTGGGTTGAATGGTAATTCTGTTTTTAGTTCTTTGAGGAATCTCCAAATTGCTTTCCATAGTGGCTGAACTAATTTACATTCCCACCAAGAGTGTATAAGCATTCTCTTTTCTCCACAACCTCACCAGCATCTATTATTTTTTGACTTTTTAATAAAAGCCATTCTGACTTTTCGCCAGTGTGAGATGGTATCTCATTGTGGTTTTGATTTGCATTTCTCTGATTATCAGTGATATTGAACATTTTTCCTATGTTTGCTGGGCACTTATCTGTTTTCTTTTAAGAAGTGCCTGTACATTTCCTTTGGCCACTTTTTGATGGAGTTATTTGTTTTTGGCTGGTTGAAATGTTTAAGTTCCTTATAGATGCTGGATATTAGCCCTTTGTCAGATGCACAGTTTGCAGAATTTTTCTCTCATTCTGTAGGTTGTCTGTTTTCTCTGTGGATAGTTTCCTTTGCTGTGCAGAAACTTCTTAGTTTAATTAGATCCCACTTGTCAATTTTTCTCTTTGTTACAATTGCTTTTGAGGACTTAGCATAAATTCTTTGCAGTCTGATGTCCTGAAGGGTATTTCCTAGGTTTTTTTTCTAGCATTTTTATAGTTTGAGGTTTCACATTTAGGCCTTTAATCCATCTTGAGTTAATTTTGGTTTTTGGTGATAAGTAGGGGGCCCAGTTTCACATCCTAGGTGCCCATCAATGATGGATTGGATAAAGAAAGTGTGGTATGTATACACTGTAGAATACTACACAACCATGAAAAAGGAAAAACAATCCTGTCCTTTGCAGCAACATGGACATAGCTGGAAGCCATTATGCTAAGCAAATTAGCACAGAAACAGAAAACCAAATCCTACATATTCTAAGTGGAAGCTAAACGTTGGGTATACATGGACATCAAGATGAGAACAATAGACATTGGGGACTACAAGAGGAGGGAGGTGGGGAGGGGAGCATGGGTTGAAAAACTACCCACTGCATATTATGCTTAGTACCTGAGTGATAGGATCATTCATATCCTACACTTCAGCATCATGAAATATGCCCATGTAACAAACCTGCACATGCACTCTCTGAATCTAAAATAAAAGTTGAAATTGAAAAAAATGTGTTAAGAAGGTACATTTCATGCTAGTGTTCTTTCCACAAAAAATAAAATAAAATAAAATGCTTAAAAGATGTTTAAGCTCTATCATTGGTCTTGTGTAATGCGCATCACCATCAATCTTCTGAAAGTACTTAGCTCTAAACACTTTGTACTTTATAGGCTTTCTTGCTAGGCCCCAATAAGAAAATCTTCATCCTTTACGGTGAATTTGTTGAACATGCCTAGGTCTTAATGGAATTGCTCTTTAGACTACCTTCTGGAACTTTTCCTAATTCTTCTCACCTGTCTCTGGCCTAAAAATATCTGTTTCAACGTCTTAGCTCTCTGTGGTAGCACGAAAGCAGCTCAATCATTGTCCTTCAGGAAAATCTTCAAATAATATTTTTCCTTTGGCCTTCATAAAATGGTGCTTTGCGGGTTTTACTCATATGTTTCGGACTGCAGCATTTTGGTCTCCTTTATAGGCTTAGACTTCTTCGTTCAACATTGAAGCTCTTCAAGTTCCAGTCTTGCCTTACTTCTCATTTTGTATTCTCTCCTTCGGTTACCTCATTCATACCAACAGTTTTAAATAGCAACTATATGCAGCTGACTCTTACAATTATATCTCAGCTATGACCTTCTATCACATATCAAAATGTAAATGTCTGCTTGATTCCTTTAGTTAGATGTCTCAAAGGCCCTTCAAATTCATACTCTTTTCAGCATTGTAGATTTTAGTAAATTATATCACCATCAACCTAGTTCTGAAAACCTGAACTACATCAAATTCATGTGTGTTGCCTCCCTTTCCATTATCTTCCAACAAGTCTATTCCCAAGTGCACAAATATCTTATCATAAATATCTGTCATATTTATCCACTTCTCTCCGTCTTCACACACTTTGGCCAAACCATCATCATCTGTTGCCTGGCTTACTACAATAGACTTCTAACTTCATTCCCAGACTTCTTTTAACCTTCTCCCCCATTTGAAATCATACTTTTGACTGCAGATTTATGCTAAACTAGATTTATGCCTTACTGGATTTGTATTCTATGAAAGGCAGAGAACAGGATTATCTGTTTCATTATGGTAACTCCAGTGTCTACCAATGTGTGGGGCATAATAAGCACTCAATAAATATTTGTAAAATAAGTGAATGGAAGGCCAAATGGAATTGAGAATTTAAAACAGTTGAAATAAATATGTTACACATTTTTTAAATTTATAAACTCATATTTGAGAAATTGAAGGTTTGAATAAACTTGTAAGTATTAGAAAAATTAAGAGAACAAACAAATCCATTATTAATTTCCCACAAGTTAAGGAATATGGGAGTAAAATTTCCTGAATATTCATTTTAGTAATCAGAGTTGGTTTGCTTATTTTTAACAGCTTTATTGAGATACAATTCACACGTGTTACACTTGATTCATTTGAATTTGAAAATTCTAAGTTTTTTTGGCATATTAACAGTGTTGTGACCATCTCTGCCCTAAGCTCTAAGTAACCACTAATCCACATTCTATCTCTACAGATTTTCCCATTCTGGACATTTGATATAAATAATAGCACATATTAGATTGGTATAAAAGTAATTGCAGTTTTTACCATTATTTTCCATGGCAAAAACCACAATTTAATAATATGTAATATTTTGTGACTGGCTTCTTTCATTTACCATAATGTTTTCAAGGTTAATTGACATGTTAGCTTGTATTAGTACTACATTTTTTAAATTGTTTTATCGTGTTCCATTGTATATACGTATCACATTTTGTTTATCCATTCACCAGTTGATGAATATTTCAGTTGTTTCCACTTTCTTGCTATTATAAATAATGCAACTATAAATATTTGTGGACAAATATTGCATGCACATATATTTTAATTTCTCTTCAGAGTATACCTAGAATTGCTGGGTCATATGGTAACTCTGTGTTTAACATTTTGAGGAATTGCTGATATGGTTCGGTTCTGCGTCCCTACCCAAATCTCATGTTGAATTGTAATTCCCAGTGTTGGAGGTGGGGTATGGTGGGAAGTGATTGGATCATGGGGGTGGTTTCAAATGGTTTAGCACCATCCCCCTAGTTGCTGTCTCGTTACAGAATTCTCACAGGATCTGGTTGTTTAAAAGTCTGTAGCATCTCCTCTTTCACTCTCTCACTCTTGCCATCCACGTGAAGATATGTCTGCTTCCCCTTTACCTTTCCCCATAACTGTAAGTTTCCTGGGGCCTCCCCAGTCATACCCCTGGGTAGCCTGCAAAACCATGAGTCAATTAAACCTCTTTTCTTTATAAATTACTCAGTCTCAGGTATTTCTTTGTAGCAATGTGAGAACAGACTAATACAGAAAATTGGTACTGGGAGTGGGCCATTGCGATAAAGACACCTGAAAATGTGGAAGCAACTTTGGAACTGGGTAATGGGGAGAGGTTGGAACAGTTTGGAGGGCTCAGAAGCAGACAGGAAGATGAGGGAAAGTCTGGAACTTTATACAGATTTGTTGAATGGTTGTTACCAAAATGCTGATAGTGATATGAACAGTGAAGTCCAGACTGAGGAGGTCTCAGATGGCAAAGAGAAACTTACTAAGAACTGGAGTAAAGGTCACTCCTGATATGCTTTAGCAAACAGACTGGTGGCATCGTGCCCCTGTTCTAAGGATCTGTGGAACTTTGAACTTGAGAGAGATGATTTAGGGTATCTGGTGGAAGACAGTTCTAAGCAGCAAAGCTTTCAAGATGAGGTCTGGCTGCTTTTAAAAGCCTATGCTCATTTGCATAAGCAAAGTAAAGAACTGAAACTGGAACTTATATTTGGAAGGGAAGCAGAACATAAAAGTTTGAAAAATTTGCAGCCCAGACATGTGGTAGAAAAAAACCCATTTTGGGTGGAGAAACTCAAGCAGGCTGTGTAAATTTACATAAGTAAAGAGGAGCTGAAAGTTAATAGCCAAGACAATGGGGAAAATGCCTCCAAGGCATTTCAGAAACCTTGACAGCAGCCCCTCCCATCACAGGCCTGGAGGCTTAGGAGGGAAAAATGGTTTCATGGGCCAGTCCCAGGGCCCTGCTCCTCTGTGCAGCCTCAAGACATCCTGTTCTGCATCACAGCCATGTGATGCAGCTCCAGCCATGGCTAAAAGGGGCCAAGGTACAACTTGGGCCATTGCTTCAGAGGGTGCAAGCCCCAAACCTTGGTGGCTTCCACATGGTATTAAGCCTTCAGGTGTGCAGAGCACAAGAGTTAAGGCTTGAGAGCTTCTGCCTGGATTTCAGAGGATGTATAGAAATGCCTGGATGTCCAGGCAGAAGTCTGCTGCAGGAGTGGAGTCCTCATGGAGAACCTGCACTAGGGCAATGGAGAGTGGAAATGTGGAGCCCCCACACAGAGTCCCCACTGGGGCACTGCCTAGTGGAGATGTGAGAAGAGGGCCACCATCCTTCAGACTGCAGAATGGTAGATCCACCAATAGGTGTCATGTCCTGAGGCTGCACAGACCAGCTTGCACCCTGTGCCTGGAAAAGCCACAAGTACTCAGTGCCAGCCCTTGAGAGCAGCCATGGGAGCGGAGCCCTGCAAAGCCACAGGGGAAGAGCTGCCCAAGGCCTTGGGAGCCCACCCCTTTTATCAGTGTGGCCTGGATGTGAGACATGGAGTCAAAAGAGATTATTTTGCAGCTTCGAGATTTAATGACTGCCCTGCTAGGTTTGGATTTTCATGAAGTCTCTATCCCCTCTTTTTTGGCCAATTTCTCCCTTTTGGAATGGGAGCATTGACTTAATGCCTGTACTCCCATTGTACCTTGGAAGTAACTAATTTATTTATACTTGGAAGTAACTAATTTGATTTTATAGGCTCATAGGCAGAAGGGACTAGCCTTGTCTCAGATGAGACTCTGGATTTGGACTTTTGAGTTAATGCTAGAATGAGTTAAGACTTTCAAGGACTATTGGAAAGGCAAGATTGTGTTTTGAAGTGTGAGAAGGACATGAAATTTGGGAGGGGTCGGGGTGGAATGATACGGTTTGGCTCTGTGTCCCCATCCAAATTTCATTTGAATTGTAATACCTAATGTTGGAGATGGGGCCTGGTGATAGGTGATTGGATCATGGTTTAGCACCATACCCTAGTTTTGTCTTGTATTAGAATTCTCATGAGATTTGGTTATTTGAAAGTATGTAGCACCTCCCTCTTCTCTCTCTCTCTCTCACCAGCCATGTGAACATATACCTGCTTCCCCTTTGACTTTTGCCATGATTGTAAGTTCCCTGAGGCCTCTCTAGAAGCAGAAGCCTCTACAGCCTGCAGAACTGTGGTCCAATTAAATCTCTTTTCTTTACACATTTCCCAGTCTCAGGCATGTCTTTATAGCAGTCTAAGAATGGACTAATACAGAACTGTTTCTATTTTCCAAAGCAATTGTGGGATTTTACATTCCCACCAGCAATATATGAAAGTTGCAATTTCACTGTATCCTATCTTGTTGCTCCCTGCCATTTTGTTGTAGATATTCTAGGTATATGAAGTTGTATCTCATTGTGGTTTTGATTTGCATTACCTAATGATTAATAATTCCCAGCATCTTTTCCTGTAGCTATTAGCCATCTGTATGTCTTCTTTGGAGAAATGTTTATTTAAATTCTTTGCTCATTTTCCAATTGGTCATTTATCTTTTTCTAATTGACTTATGAGAGGTTTTGTATACCTATTTTTGATATAAGTCCCTTATCAGATATATGATTTACAAATAAGTTCTCCTGTATGTTATCTTTGCACTTTTTTGAATCATTTATAACAAAACTTTAAAAATTTTGATATAGCCCAATTTGGTTAGCTTGTTTTAAAGTTGGTTAAAAAATTTTATTTCATGACTCAATAACTAACTTTTGAGACAATTATTTATGCAGTGGCAATTGCAAAAATTGTAATCTCAAAATTAGATATTATATAATCATCATCAATAGCATACTATTATTCACTCATTTATTTTTGAAACAGTATGTATTAAACTTCTATTAATAATATGTAAAAGAGTATGAGATACATATAGGAAAATAATTATCAAAGTTTCAAATGTGAATAATGAAATGTTATGTCTTATTGAGAAGTTAAAGTACACAAGTAGCTTTAAGAGAAGGAAAAATTCTTATAAATAACAAAAGAGGCAAAACTAAAGTGCTTTGGAATTTTTTTTTTCTTTTTTTTTTTTTTGAGATGGAGTCTCGCTCTTTCGCCCAGGCCGGACTGCAGTGGTGCTATCTCAGCTCACTGCAAACTCCGCCTCCTGGGTTCACACCATTATCCTGCCTCAGCCTCCCAAGTAGCTGGGACTACAGGCACCCGCCACCACACCTGGCTAATTTTTCATATTTTTAGTAGAGACGGGGTTTCATCATCTTATCCAGGATTGTCTCGATCTCCTGACCTCGTGATCCACCCGCCTCGGCCTCCCAAAGTGCTGGGATTACAGGCGTGAGCCACCGCGCCCAGCCTGCTTTGGCATTTTCAAGGAGGGAAACAGTAATTTCTTTCAGTTTGAGCGATAAAGAGGCTTCATGGAAGAGGCAGCATTTACACTGGCCTGAGGTTTTAAGTAAGTGGATATGGGAAGAATGTGAAGGGCTGCTGCTAGCCAACATAACATTTCTATGTGAACAACTGAAAAGTTCCTCTCCTCTGTAGCTATAGTTCTTCATCAGGGTGTTTGGCTTGATGATGTCTAGCACTCCCATTACTCTCTTGGCTGGACACACCTACACAATTGCTAATGGCAGCCCTGTCCAGGTACAGTAAAATGCAGAGTGTATACTGGCACCTGGGGAATATGGAAGGAACAACAAGGCTATGAACTTATAAACATTAAGGCTAGATTTCTATAAGATAATTGGTCACTTGGCACACCACTGAGTGACACAGGCACCCTAGCTTTTGTTTCTTTTATTTTCTGTACCCAGAAGAATAAAGCAAACTTTATTTTTATAGTCAATCACTTTACAAAGCTTTGCAGAGAAAGGAAAATGCAAGAGTGGTGGGCGTGCATATGTGAAGTGAAGTGCCTAGGATGGGAAGAGGGTTTATAGGTTTTCATAAAAACAAGAAAAAATTAGAAAGTGAGAAAGAGAGACAGTAAATTTATATAGTGGTGATTTATAATATTTTCCCATGTATTAAGCTATTTTCTCACAGCTTCAAACACACCTTTTTCTCCTCTGCTTTGGTGATATCAGGCTGAGACTCTGCAAGTCACATTTCTCCTTTGCCAGCTTGGTGCCTATTATGGTTCACCAATAAAGAATGTAGATGGAGACTACCAAGTGGGGGAAGAAAGAAGGGACTTGCTTCTTCCTGTTTGCTTTCTTTCCATTCCATTAGAAGCAGTTGATTCTAGCAGTGTTTCTAACACTCACAAGCCAGTCTTATTATGCTCCTCAGAGGCATTAACACTAGCCAGCCACATGACTGGCTCAGGGGCCTGAGTCACAGCTCTGTAGCACTGCAGGCTCAGAATCTCTACCACCAGCAAAGAGGCACCTTTTCTAGAAGGTTTGAGTCCCAGCTATATGGAACTGCTTTTCCAAGTTTCTACATTTTAGTTATTCCAACATCTACTCTTTGTGCTTCCAGCTTTAGGGGGGGAAGCTGCTTCCTGCACTTGTCATCCTCAGGATACCTTATTATTTCATTTTTACCTTTTTAATTATTTAATAACTAATAATTCATAATTTTTATATTAAAACCTCTCTGTTAAAATAACTTGTGGTTTGTCTCCTGACTGGATGCTGACAGATACATGTGTAGAACTCCTTACTTATTAAACCAACTATTTTCACCTTTATTTTTACCTGAAGAAAAGTGGAAAAACACCCCCAAACATCAAGGCAATTTGGAAAGCAAAATAACAGAGAAGGGAGTCCTAGGCTTCTCTGCTTCCTGGGCTGTGAGGTATGAAGGAACAAGATATCATTGACCTCACCCTTTCTCTACCAGCAACCTGAAATAACAATTGGAATCTTAATTTTAATGAGTCCACCTCTAAATCAATCAGCAGTTTAGATGAAATGTTGAAACTTGAAAAAATACACAAGCTATCAGCATGTACATAAAAATTCTACCTTCTTGAGCGCCAATGTTCCCATTTTCCAACTGTTTAAAAATGGGACTGCAGGGCCGGGCGCGGTGGCTCACGCTTGTAATCCCAGCACTTTGGGAGGCCGAGGCGGGCGGATCACGAGGTCAGGAGATCGAGACCACAGTGAAACCCCGTCTCTACTAAAAATACAAAAAATTAGCCGGGCATGGTGGCGGGCGCCTGTAGTCCCAGCTACTCGGGGGCTGAGGCAGGAGAATGGCGTGAACCCGGGAGGCAGAGCTTGCAGTGAGCCGAGATTGCGCCACTGCACTCCAGCCTGGGCGACACAGCGAGACTCCGTCTCAAAAAAAAAAAAAAAAAAAAATGGGACTGCAGTGAGTAGGATCAATTGCTTTGTACTCAGTGCACAATGAATGTTTGATAAATAGGGAAATGAACTTCCTAGAGTCTTTTCTCCACATTGTATTAAGCGTGAGATTTTTAGTTCTCCATTACATAGTAAGGCAAACACACACACAGGACATCAGGACTGAAGCAACGACTATTTTATCCTAAGAACCATTCAGTATGATGTGGCCCCATTCTGTTCTATATAGAGAAAGAGATGTTTATTTATGGGGAGGAAGAGGCTTAGAAGGGGACGTCAATCCAGACTCTCTTGAAAACTCTGAGGTATTGAGCTAGTCATTGTTGCAGTATACTTCAAATGCTAGGTAGTACAGACTGCACACCAAGATAAGAGGTTACAACAACAGTTGACGTATTTTCAGGGCCTAATTGATGGCACAGCTGAGAATGCCTCAGGGTGATTCTTGTGCTGAAGCAGGCTTTCCATGCTGGGGAGATACATACACACACGCAAACACACACACACACACACACACACACATACACACCTCACTAGTTGGTTTGTTTACTGATAAAGATATTTTTATCCTGTGTTTTTGTCTTTACATTCTGGAAATTGTCAGGTAAAACTTAGAAGGCATCCAACTTGGGAGAAGAGAAAAGAGTTTTCAGTTCATGGGTGAAATGAAATTGAGAAGAGAAGGAGAGCAAAGTAATCTGAATAAGAAAAATATGTGTATATTGCTATGGATGTAATTGAGACTCTGAGAAATATTATTTAAATGAAATGTATTTTTGAGCATCAGAAATATAAAATAGATAATGCAAAAAGGGCGCTATTCATTGCTGTTTAGTTGGTTTTTAAGGACCCTGGGTGGGAGTTCAGGCTGTCCTAGAAGAGGGTCAGTAATAGCCTCTATCCAATCATTATGCAAATATAGTAATGGCACTGTCCCTTGTCTTAATGCCAGTGGAACATTTCTAGAGACCATTTCTAAGCTCTAGAAAAAACCACTTGCATCTTAATGTGTAAGCACAGTTGTCTTTCAAAATAGTAAACTACTGAGCAGGAAAGTTATCTACCCACGTGAATCATGGAGAAGAAGATCTGACAGAAACAGCTACCACGAATAAAAGAGAAAGAAAAAATAACTTGATAGACATTTTAAAAACTTTGTGGATTTATAATGGTCATGTGGTTTCATAAAATGATCTCTGCTAATTTTTCTTCTTTTAAATCATTTTGAAAAGGTTTAATAGGTTGTTCAATGTATTTTTGTTTGTGATATCAGAAAATGATCAAAATGAGTGGAATATACCCATGTCATTTAAGGTTTGGGGTTATAGGTAAGGTTACTCATATGATGCTCTGATGATGTTACTGTAATAGGTGATGGATCTTTTATTCATTTCTTTACATATATTGAGCACCTACTATACACCATACTGTGCTTAGTGGTGGGGATAGAGAGATGAAAAACTGTCTTGATAAATTTTAGTTTGATGCAGAGATTCTTTTTAAAACATGCATTCTAACAATGATGTAATGTGATAAAATCACAGTGTGATGTATGAGCCCAAGAATTGGACATGTAGGTGAGGGGAAGAGATGGGTTAATCATGAAAGAATCCCTGAGGGGAAAAGGCATTTGAACCAAAGGGTAGACAATGGGAGATGAGACAGAAGAGGTAAACAAGCAGTAAGTGGGATAAAGAAGTTTCTCTTGGTTTAGCCCTGAAGTGGTTTCCTCCTTCTGCACCTGCAACTGATTGAATTCAGAGCTTCCTTCTTCCCTTCCCTTCTTACTGTCAGGCTTGCTCTCCCCTGAACTGAGACATCCATTTTAAGTTCACTGGAGAGTCCCATGTACACTTCACCCCTGTCCAGACAGGCAAACTTCCTTGGAGCATAGAAAGATGCTATATGATGTTTGCAGAAATAATTCACAGCAAAATATCTTACAGAAGTTTCTTGAGCTCTTTTGAGGAAAGATGCATTGGAAATTATGGCACGTCCTTAGCCGCAATGATCCCATTTCTACTTCCTACATAAATCAGGACACATATATACACACACACGCACTCACCATACTATAAATGGTATATGCCTGCTATGGCTTCTCTGTATCTTCCCTATCCCTGTCCTTCAGTTAGAATCATCATTTTTTCAGAAGGGTTCTTTGGTTTCAGCGGCACTGAATATGGAGGTTGAGGAAATGGGGTGAACAAAACACACATGTTAGGGCAGAGGGAGTACTTTCGAGGAGAGGTGTAAAGAACTCCCATTTTTATAATGAAATACATATCTAATGTAGATGGAAAGAAATGTCTACTCATGTATATTTACATAGTTTCTTTAAAAATTATATTTGTAAAATACATTTATACACACATAGAAATAAGCCTAGAAGGATACCCTCCATACTGTTAACCTTTATTTTGAGGAATAAAATTGGGGTAGGGGGCTGAGTTTCACATTTTACTTTGTAATTTTTTGTGACAAGCATTTACTAACTCAGCAATTTAATAAAACCAACACTTAAAAAAAAAACAACCAAAGCTACAGATTCACAGTACTAAAAAAAAAAATTCATGGCTTTCCTTTTACCTCCACAAAATATCCTAGATGCCTAGAGCTGAAAGGGAGCCCAAGAGACCACCAGCCCAGACAAGGCTGTGTCTAGTCCATCCAGCAGATGGTTACATACTCTCTTCTTTATGTTCTCTGGGAAAGGAGACATTCCCATGGTAGTCTATTCTTGGGTTCAATTATCCTCCCTCTCTTGAAATTTCCGCTTCTGAAAAAATGGATTCCCAAAGCTAAGAGACATTGTTAGTAAAGGATTATTTTTAGTTATTATTCTGAAGCATATGAGTTGAATGATGAAGGGTACAAGATTAAAATACCTGATACATGTGCCAAGCAGAAATTATCTGTTGAAGGACTTCCAAGTGACTCAGTATAAGTCACAGCATCTGAGACGTTAGCGAGTCCTAGAGGGGAGGGTATGACAGTGAACTGGACAGGTTTTTAACCATGACTTAAAGCAGAGGTCTCCAGAGTCTTGACTTAGTTCTTTCATATTGTGGATGGCTGCAAATTCTAGCATCTATCACACACAATGAAATTAAAGGCAGTCACTAATTCTAATCTAAGAAATCTTCATAGACAAGTAAGAAAATTTCAGAATCTTACAACTCCAGAACAAAACAAGAAAACTGATCAAATTTCCTGAAAGTAATCTTAAAGACTAGCTTCTAGGACCTTTTTCTACTCCCATCGATATCTAGAAAATATTCTTGGGGTATTTTCTGCCCAGAGCATAACATTCCAAGATAGCCAATTTCTAGAGGATAGATTGTCATGTCCAAGGAAGAAATGATGGTTTAAAGATGAAATGAGATCCCAAACCACTGGGGTCAGTTTAGAGTTGATCCTGACAAATGTTACACCCATTCAGATGCAAGTTCTCCTTCTGGTTATTTGCATAAAAATGGCAGCATCAGAGATGTCTTGTTAAATTGTTGATTTTGCAGCAGCTAAAAACACCTCTCAATCATGTAGCCTCAGGAATTGTTAAATCACACCCATTTTAAAGAATAAGTTATTTGTTAATATTTTGTATAGATTGGGAACTACTTTAGAAGCATTAAAGTGGACATTACTAGCTCCTCCTCACCTTCATAACTTAATTTAAATCTACACATGTTAGGTAAATAATCCCTATCCAACTTGCATGCAGACCTCTCATCACTGAAGACACCAAAGAGACAGTTATTTTCAATTCACTTTTCAGGTATGATAAAACAAGTCCTACTTAATGAAATGCATCTAGTGTTCACTTTTATGAGCTTAAGGAAATACTGTTTTACTTTTCTTGCGAGTACTGATTATCCTGTTAGAATTATAATCCAGTATTACATATTTTACCTGGCAAAGCAAAAATGGCATATTATTGCTTCCTATTCCAAGTAGAGAAATAAAGTCACAGGCCTTGAGGCTTAGGAAAAGAATTGTAACTGACACTTGAGGTTGGAAGCCTACGAAGTTGGATCCTTAGTTTTTATAAATCCAGATGTTATGTTCTGGTCAGGAGATGAATGGTGAGGTCAAATGATTTGCCATTAAAGCCTTAGGAGTGTTGCTTAGGAAGAACCTACCAAAACCCTCCCAACATTTTTAATTCAATATAAAACTATTCTCCTCCTTGCTTATTCACTGCTCCAGTGATTCGCAACAGGGGAGATGGGGAATAATTTTGCCCTATAGGAGACATCTGGTAATACCTAGAGACATATTTTGTTGCCACAATTGGAGAAGGAATGTGACTGGCATCTTGTAGGTAGAGGTTAGGAATGAACAGGCTACAGCACACAAGACAGCACCCACCTTCCCAATAAATAATTAAATGTCCAGCCCAAAATTTCCATGGTGCTAAAGTTGAAAGGCTTACACTTCCACACTAATGGTGGTACACGTCCAAGCAGTGGTGGCTTCGTTCCTTGAAAAATTCACGGCCTTTCCACTTGCTGTTCCCTAACCAGGAAAGGCTCATCACTTGGCTCTCGATGTCACCCCCCTCTTCTCTGCTCAAATGTCACCAAATCCCGACCCCAGATTCCACACCCCAAGCCCCCACTCCAGTCACTCTCTACATCACTGTTTTTTCCTTCATGGCATATACTATTTATCACTTGTCTTACTTGTTCACCTCTGTCTCTGTAGTGAACAGAAGCTTGCCACATAATAAGCTCTCAAGAAGCTTTTGCAGTCAGAATGAATATATACATGTTTATATTCATTCACATTCACATTTGAAATTAGTTCGCTAAGTCTTCATCCAGGAGCAATACCCGTAGCTAATATTTATTGTGCGCTTGCTATGAGATACACATTCTTCTAAGAGCTTTGCATGGATTATCTCATTTAATCCTTGCAACAACTGAATAAGGTAAGCACTATAACAATTTCCATTTTATCAATGATAAAACTGAAAGTGAGATAACTTACCCAGGTCACATGCTTAGTATGTACATAGGCAGATTCCACCCAGAGTTTCTGCTCTTAACCTAACCAGGGTTAGGGTTAGGGTTAGGGTTAGGGTTAGGACTGATCAGGGTCCTTCTGAAATATCAACCAAACTTTGTTTAAGGGACACATCTAGCTTTCTATAGGGGTGACCAATGCCATAATCTGATGAATTTTATTCAGTTCATTTCAGTTCAAGAGAAATTTATTGACTGTCTTCCAGGGGCCAGTGCTATCCTTGGTGCTACTGAGCACTCGATAAATGATCCCTCCTTGTAATAAACAGACAGACCCTCATCATTCTCTCTGGCGAATGACACTGCATAACACTGGGTGGTCTCAGAGAGCTCTTACATTACAAAAAGTTGACCAAACAGAACTCTCCTGCTCTCTCATTTTACCCTAAATGCCATTAACATACACACAATGTACATATTGTGTACGGGTTGCTGAAACAGTTTATATATAATGGAACAACCTAAAGTGCTGAAAGAGTAGAGTTTGCAGTAGAAATTGCTGCCCATGTCTTGGGTCCCTCACATACTTTTAAAATTAAGAAACTTTTCTCTCTCAGCCTCTTAAAAATACAGTTCACAATTACACTGAATAAAGCCACAGGCTGTTATTTAGAAACATAAAACAGGCACACGAACAAATTCACAGCAGGGTAACAATTTTCTTTTTCTTTTAACCTCCTGCAAATGCCCACTCACCAGTCCCCAAATTGCTCTTTGGAGAAAATAAAGGCGATACAGTTAAAAGACACTGCCTCCGAATTCCTAAGCATGCTGTCAGGAGCAAAGTACTGAAATGCACGCAGCCACCTCTGTTGTTTTCTACTCTCACTGAACTGTTTTGAGGGTCTTTGTCTTCACCCAGAGAACTCAGTTATGCATTGAAGATCAAATTATTTCCTGACTACATAAAACATTTTCTCCCAAAAATACATGTGACCACCACATACTATACAAGGACTCCTGGCAATTGTGAAGTAGATATTTGAAACAAATATTACCAAGTTTCTTTCTCTTTTTCATTTCAAGCAAAAAGATAAATCATAGTTTTCATATGTTACGCATACAGTTTGTTACTATTGGATCTTCCTTATCAGAGATCATCTATTCCTTTTTCCTGCTTTAAGGAGCAAATTATACTACATATGTTTGTCTTCTTAAAACTCTTTGGATAAAATATTGCTTTAAAATATCTTTAGTGGCTGGGCACAGTGGTGCATGCCTGTAATCCCAACACTTTGGGAGGCTGAGATGAGGCAAGAGAATTTCTTGAGGCCAGGAGTTCAAGATCAGCCTGGTCAACATAGCAAGACCCCGTCTCTACAAAAATATTTAAAAATATGAATTAAAAGGGAAAAGTACCTTTATTGCCCCCTGCCTACAATATCTAACAACTTTTACTATCAAAAAGTTGATTCTTTTTTAAAGATGAAATTATTCTCTCACTCTTTAGAGTAATTTCTCTGTCCTGGAAGAAGATGGAAAAACATAAGAATTTCTTTTAGCGAAGCACCTTCAGTTAACAGCAATAAACATTTTTATAGTGCTTCAGTTGTTTATAGAGGACTTTCACATACATTGTCTTATTGGACAGTCAAAACATCTCAGCTCATTTTAGACATGAGGAAGTTGATATTCACAGATGGCAAGGCCATGCAGCTATATGAAAACTGGAATTCAACTTCAGTTGTTCTGGCTCTTTCTCTTTAGAAAAAAAAAAAAGAAAGAAGAAAGAGATTATCTTTCATTTGTTTTAATAGGTAATATTATAGCATCTTTTTCTCATTTCCAGAGGTCTTTTTGAAATTTTGCCAAATACTCCACATTTCTTAAATTATGCAGAGATTATACTGAACATTGCTGAGGGTGATAGACGATAAATGCATACATTTTACACTCCTCAATGTGTGTGGTGTGGTTTTTAGCTAACAGTGTATTAATGGTATAAAATGGCAGTTGTGATAATCACCTGTTTTCTACTACCAATTGGTCATGTAAGCTTGGCAACGCACCTCACTCTGAGGTGCTTTCTCATCCCCTGAGAACTGAAGAGGGAAGTTTGGAGTCATTGGTTGTGAGATGTGACAGCAGACTTGGAGACCCCGTAAGTCCATTTCTGGGCATGATTGCCAATCAATAAAGATCTGCTGAATTTCAATGAATTTGAATAATGCATCTTAGGAAACAGTGGCCTGGAGTAATTGAAAAATTTGACCAAAGTCACAGAGCAAAAAGAATATGGAATTTTGGTTCCCAGTTCCTGGTTCATACACTGCAGTATTACCATCTGATCTCTAAGAACACTCTTTCCTTTTCAAAGGAAATTTTCCTTTTTAAAAATATTCCTTTTTAAAGGAAAGAATGTTCTTAGAGATCAAATCGTATGTTTATTAAATGCTATCTATGATTATTTAATGTTATCTGTTCAGCTAGCCATTCTCTAAATCGTATTCTGCTTGTTATTCTACTCTTTAAATGTCTTGCCCAATACATGTCTGTAATAAGCTCTCTAATGCTTACTCAGACTAAGCTTTATGCCGATACTTTCTTTTTATTTTTTCTTTTTTTCTTTTTTTATTATTATACTTCAGGTTTTAGGGTACATGTGCACAATGTGCAGGTTTGTTACATATGTATCCATGTGGCATTTTCTTTTTAAATGTTTAAGGTGCAAGTCATTTAGTCTACTCTAGAACTAATAGTAAATCCCAGACTGATTCCACTTTTCCAGAGATAAGACAAACCTCTGTTAAAGTCTTATCTAAACTACTCTAATAGTTTAAGAGGAGACCTAAAAAAACCACTAAACAAAGTAGGTTTATCCCAATTTCTAGTATCACAAGAAATTTGATGAATAGCAACAAGCTGTCCTTTCCATTTTTTTCATCCATTCAACAATATACTGTAGTGATTAGGAGATTGGTTCGAATCTGTTTTCCTTCAGCTTAAGCTTGTGCAAATCATTTACTAAATGTAAGCCTCAATTTCCTAATCTGTAAAATTGTGACTATTAGTAGTGCCTAATTATGGGGTAAATTATGAGGAAAAATAGAAATAATGCATATGATATAGTTTGGGTGCTTGTCCACTTCAAATCTCATGTTGAAGTGTGATCCCCAATGTTGGACATGGGGCCTGGTGGGAGGTGTTTGGGTCATGGAGCTGGATCCCTCATGAATGACTTGATGTCCTACCAGTGGTATTGAGTAAGTTATCACTCCATGAATTACCACAATATCTAATTGTTAGAAAAAGTCAGCTGGGAGCAGTGGTGCATGCCTGTAATCCCAGCACTTTGGGAGGCCACGGTGGGAGGATTAGTTAAGTCAAGGATTTAAACACCAGCCTGGATAATATAGTAAGACTCCATCTCTCTGAAAATTAAAAAAGTAGCCAGGCATTATGCCACACATCTATGATCCTAGATAGTCAGGAGGCTGAGATGGGAGGATCACTTGAGCCCAGGAGGTCGAGGCTGCAGTGCATTGAAAACCATGACTGCATGACTGCACTCCACCCTAAGCAACAGAGTGTAATCCTGTCTCAAAAAAAAAAAAAAAATTGAGTCTGAAACCTCCCTCCTCTCTATTTCACTCACTCTCCCACTATGTGACATACATGCTCCCCCTCTGCCTTTAGTCATTAGTAAAAGCTTCCTGAGGTCTCACCAGAATCTGAGCAGATGCTGGTGCCATGCTTATACAGCCTGCAGAACCGTAAGTCAAATAACCTTTTTTCTTTATAAATTACCCATTCTCAGGTATTCTTTATAGCAATGCAAAATGGACAAACAAAGCATACAAAACACTCATCATATAGAAACTTTCATAGTAATTGCTTAGTAAATATTGACTATTTTATGAATAAATAAAAATATTTATAAGGTACCTTCTATAAGCCTTGTGCCATGCTAGGCACTTAGGGTACAATTGTGTTCAATATGAAAAATCTTTATTCTCTTCCCTGGAAGAATACACAGTCTGCCAGCAAAGACAGATATGGAGTCATGTGGTTAAAACAAAGAGATATAAGTCCTACGATAAAAATGTTACCAGGCCCCAAGGTGAAAAAGAAAGATGTGATGATTATGGCTCTAGGAGAGTCAGAGAAGAAGTCTTGAAGGGAGAATAGCATTGGTCAGGCAGAGAGGAAAGAAGCTATGATCAAGGAGCAATGAAGGGTCAGACCATGGGAATGTAGAAGGAAGTACTGGGACGTCAAACTGGAACTGGTGTGTTGGGGCAAGGTTTTAAAGGGCCTTGAGAACATGTTTATAAGGAATTTAGGAGAAACTTATTTTGATAACAGTAAGCCCATTAAACAGAGAAGTAACATAATCAAATGTGTTTTTAGAAAATTGACTCAAGCTGGATGGAAAGGGCACTGAAAAGGGAAAAGGCAGATGACAGAGAAATGAGTTCAGAGGCTTTTGTCATGGTTCAGGCAGGAGATTCAGTGCCCTGGACTGCAGAATTGACTGTAAGTGTGAAGGGAAGAGTGTGTGGACTGGAGATTGTAACGAGAAGCATAAATGTAGCAGCAACTGCAGTGTATGCTCCAGGTTAGAGATCTCTAAGTATATCCACAGTATCAGAGATCCCCAAAAGATGCACTAGTATGCTTTAATTTAAAACTACTATGATGGCGGAAAGAGTAAAAAGCTTAGATTATGTGCAATTTTTTTCAGTGAAAAGCCTAAATTAGGTACTTTAACTTCCTCAACCACTCCCAGGACTATTCTAAAAGGTAACATTAAATGGATCTCATTTCTTAATGACTTAATTGCCATCACTTTCCCAAGCTAGGTTAAGTTATTCTTCCTCACATATTTACGGAGTCCTGAGTATATCTCATTGTATTAGAACTGCCCTTTCATTCACACCCAAGCCACATTAGGGTGAGGCAGGAATTCCCTGTTGCTTATCATTTGAGTCCCAGTGCCTGGCACATAGAGGTACTCTAAAAGTTCACGGAAAAATAGAAATAAAAGATAAAAACACAAAATATAAACTTTTTTTCTCAATGCAACCTCCATCAAGTTCAAGACACTTTTGTAATGGTACCATCAATTTAGTCCATCCCTAAAGAATTTAGGGTCCTGGGAATTTACAATGCCAATGCAGTCTGTTTTACATTATTAACTGAAGAAAAATGGGTGCTCTTTGCAGACTTTTTAAGATTAGGAAATACAAGGAAGTCAGAAAGGGCCAAATCAGGACTATAAGGTGGACACCTAATAATTTCGCATAGAAACTCTCATAAAATTGTCCTTGTTTGATGAGAGGACTGAGCAGGAATATTGCTGTGGTGAAGGACTCTCTGGTGAAGCTTTCCTGAGCATTTTTCTGCTAAAGCTTTGTTTGTCTCAAAATACTCTCCTAATAAACAGAAGTTATTGTTCTTTGGTGTTCCGTAACACCCACGGGTGAAATTCCTTAAGCATCCAAAAAATCTGTTGCCATTACCTCTGCTCTTGACTGGTCTACTTTTGCTGTGACTGGACCACTTCTTCCTCTCGGTAGCCGTTACTTTGATTGCTCTTTGCCTTCAGGATTGTACTGGTAAAGCCATGTTTCATCTCCTGTTACAATTCCTTGAAGAAATACTTCAGGATCTTGATCCCACTTGTTGAAAATTTCCATTGAAAGCTTTGTTCTTGTCTGCAGCTGATCTGGGCACAACTGTTTTGGTAGCCACTGACTGGAAAGTTTGCTCAACCATAATTTTTGTCAGAATTGTTTAAGCTGAACCAACTGAGATGTCTATAGTGTCGACTATTGTTTGTGCTGTTAATTGTAGGTGCTCTTCAATTAAGGTACAGACAATGCAAATTTTTTCCTTGCAAATTGGTTTGGATAGTCTGCTGCTGTGGGCTTCATCTTCAATATCATATCATCCCTTCTTAAATTATCTTTTTGTAAACTGCTTATTTCTTTGAAGGATTGTCTCCATAAACTTTTTGTAAACTATCAATGATTTCATCATTCTTTCACTCAAACTTCACCATAAATTTGGTGTTTGCTCTTGCTTCAATTTTAGCAGAATTCATGTTGTTCTGACAGGGGCCCTTTTCAAACTGATGTCTTATCCTTCTTAGTGCCTCTAACTAGATCTTGTTCAGATGTGTTATAACAAGTTAGTATAAGTTTATCTTGGTACAAAAAAAATTTGAAATCAATGCATAGTTTTTTCATAATATGCATTTTCCTTAAACTTTTAGAAAACCCATAAATGAACATGGAAAACAAATGGAGGAAACAAAGTATTATTTAGAAAGATATTAGAAAGGGCCATGCCTGATACAGCCTCTTAATACATTTTATCATCCTTTGCATAAATGTACACATCATTATATGAACAACAGAGATACACTGAATTTAGATTGCAGGCTCAAGTTAATCTCAAGTTATCCTTTCGATACAGTGGGAAAAAAAACATGGTTTCTGGAATCAGTTATATCTGTGTTAAGATTTGCCTTGCCAGATATTATTAGTTAATTAGCTCTGAGACTCAGTTTTCTCATCCACAAAGTGTAAATAAATAGTGACTATATTACAGGGCTGATAAAAGATTGGCTTATATATTAGATAATGTAGTATGTACTAGGTGATCTATACATCATATTTGATATGAGATGAAAAGTTTAAAAACCTTAAAAACAACTAAGAGGTCACAATTTATGATGGCATTTTTCTGAGTAATGAGAAAATCTCACCAGTGAGAACAAAGGTTTTCACAAAAGAGTACAATCTTTTTTTTTATCAAAATTGCTTCATGCAGTCACCTAATAAACCAAATAACTAAAGAAAGAAAATATTTCTCAACAAGGCACTAACCACCTGAAACTTACAAGCTGGAAATATTCTGAATGTAACTTTATATTTGAGGAGGCAAAGCTTTGACAAAATTATAAAAGAATGCCTAATAGCCTAGAAGTTGTAAAAGTATTTCCATTGATTAAACAAACAAACAAAAACAGAAACAAGGCAAAGAACTACTATGGGTTAAACAACACTCCTTAATGGGTTAGCAATTCATTAATTATATCAGCATATCTGAAGTTTGAAAAATAATAAGGTACTTATTCAGCCTGTTGGCAATATTAGGTAGGTATATGGAATTGCAGTTCTATAGTGTCTAAGAATCTCTTAGCCTCTTCTGCTGACAAGTTGAGATCACTGATGTGGATTAAATAACCGATAAAGGAATTGAGGGCATATTTAAAGTATAAATACTAATGTTTTTACATGCTTTTGCATATGCTTTTGTACATTTTAATCAGGGAATTTTTGTTGGATAATCTGGAGTAGGACAAAATAGTAATAAGACCCTTGGATCATCTTTCTTTTCTTGAACTGCTCTTATTCTTAATCTGCTCTGTACATTATGCAATGTTTAATCTTCTATGACCTGCCTCACATAATTTCATATATATATATTCATACATATATTTCATACTTTTTACATAATAATATATTTATTGCAAGCTTATCTAAACAACATAGTTGAAAAACATCTGTTGGCACGAAAAAACACACAGACTACTTTGTGGGCAGTATCCTTTGTTTCTTTTATATCTTGAAACTTTTGGGAAAGTGTGGGAATAATAACTAATTGTTAGTAAATAGTCTAGTTGGCTTTTTAATGTTATTAACTATTTTAGAGGAGTTTTAGATCAGAACACAGTTCTACCTTGTAATAATGACTGAGTAATCGGCAAAGACAAGGAGAAACCTTATTCATGAGCTGTAACTGAGCTTTGGGATGTGGGAGAGAGAAAGCATAGCTGATGGGTGTGGGATGCTAGGTCCACATGACCTGCAGTCAGCATGGGATCTCTATCCTTTATGCTGATGGCTGCCAAATTAGTCTCCTTCCAGTCAGTAATGATTCTCAAGTTAGCTTTAGTTAATGAACTGAGAGGAGCTGCAGGTACCTCTGGCCATTAACTGCCTTTCTTTGTAGCTCTCGTTGCTTACAAGCTTTCCCTCATCCCAGAATCCGATGGCAGCCACCTAAGGGGCCTGCTGTGAGGCAGATTGCAGTGAGACAAATCTGTGTGAGGCAGCTTCTCACTGGAGAGCCCTTGCCAGAGCCAAGAAGCTCATGCTTTAAGTTTTAATTAAAAAGACAAATGGAACCATTTTGGGGAAAAGTTTGGGTATTCCTGGCCAGGAAGACAGCCATACACTCTGTGCAGCTCAGTTATCGTGGGCTTGTTTCCATCTGTGTAGTGGGATGCTAAGGGCAATACAGCTATTAGGAGTTAGGAACTAAGATGTCGCTCAGTCTCCAAAGAACTTTAAAACAGTGGCTTAAAACGGACAAAGACAAAGGAAATAAATTGCTGGTATGTTACCCACACAGATATAGATAAATAAAAACATAAAATCCCTCAGAGAGAGGGAAAAAGATACCCTAAAAATATCAGGAGAATTTTCTTTTTCAAATAAGACTTATTGTATTACCTCAAAGTATAAGTTTGAATTTATGAACTGCCTAGGTCAGCAATTTCCATAGTATAACTAGGGTTTCTCCTTCAAGGATGATTCTTATATCTTCACACTTCTACAGTCAATACTTTTTTTGTTTGTTTGTTTTTTTTTTTTGAGATGGAGTCTCGCTCTGTCGCCCAGGCTGGAGTGCAGTGGCGCGATCTCTGCTCACTGCAAGCTCCGCCTCCCGGGTTCACGCCATTCTCCTGCCTCAGCCTCTCCGAGTAGCTGGGATTACAGGCGCCCACCACCACGCCCGGCTAATTTTTTTGTATTTTTAGTAGAGACGGGGTTTCACTGTGGTCTCGATCTCCTGACCTCGTGATCCGCCCGCCTCGGCCTCCCAAAGTGCTGGGATTACAAGCGCGAGCCACCGCGCCCGGCCTACAGTCAATACTTAGTGCCCAGTATATAGTAAGTCTTATTATATATATATTAATTAAATAAATGAAGGAATTAATGAATCAGTAAAAATGATATAAAATCTATGGGTCATGGTAGAGGACTTCTACGAGTTCATCCCAAAGCAATACAGAATAGAGAGGGCCAACCTGAGGTTAAAGGAAATGACATTTTATAAGCAGCTCCATGTGCTCTTGGCTGATGATGGGTTAAATAGCACAGCTGAATTCACCCAAATTACAGAAAATCAGTTATTTAAAATTTTAACGTTAATATCCAATCAAAACCAGCCTGGACATAGAGTTTTCTACTGTATTTAAAATATTTTCAAGGAAGAAGCTTCAATGAGCTCCCTCAATAACTGACTCTAATATCTGACCAACTTCTCTGATTACCTGCTTTCCTTTGAAGCTATTTCTCCTTGTTCTGTCCTTTGTGGTAATAGGAAATAGCTAATAACCACGATCTACACATCCAAAGATGTTTCAAGGTAAATTATATAAGACACAATTCCCACTTCCACAGAGCATACGATTTGCCAAAGGAGAAGAACAAATGTATTAGCTATGCTTAAGTGAGAGAGAGCTATTTGAGGTAGGGCAGACTAAATGATTCTTTATATAGGACAGAAGACTATGGTGTACAGTGAGGAGCTCATTGTTTATCGTAAACCAACTCTACTTATCACGCTCTAACAGAAGAGAAGACCACCTAGGCATCCTCGTTAATAAATGGGAAGGAGAGGAAATGTGTATAATCTTGAAATTCAGTTTTTAAAAGAGGAAAACTGCTGTCTTATTTAAGTCACTGTTATTTGGTCTCTGCTGTAACAGTTAAAGAAATATTCAAATTAATTCACACATATCACATAGACTTGAATATACAGGTATATATTTACACAGTCATCTCTCAGAATCTTATATGGTTTGGATGTTTGTCCTTTCCAAATCTCATGTCAATATGTAACCCTCAGTGTTGGACCTGGGGCCTAGAAGGAGGTATTGGATCATGGGGACAGATCCCTCATGAATGGTTTAGCACCATCCTCTTGGTGATCAGTGAGTTGTTTCTCAGTTCATGTGAGATCTGATTGTTTAAGAGTCTGGGACCTTCCCCTTCTCTCTCTTGCTCCCTCTTGTCTTGCTTCCTCTCTTGCCACATGATACACCAATCCCTGCCCCCCAAGCCTGGCCCTGGTTCTGCCTTTTGCCATAACTGTAAGCTTCCTGAGGCCTCACCAGGAGCAGATGCCAGTGCCATGCTTCCTGTACAGCCTGTAGAACCATGAGCCAAAATAAACCTGTTTTCCTTATAAATTATTCAGTCTCAGGTATTTCTTTATAGCAATGCCAAAATGGACTAATACAGTATCCGTGGGGGATTGGTTCCTGAGCTGCCCACAGAGTACCAAAATCTATGGATGCCGAAGTCCCTAATATAAAATAGCTACTAATTGCATGTAACCTAGGCATATCCTCCTGGATACTTTAAATCATCTCTAGGTCATTTATCATACCTAATACAATGTAAATGAAATGTAAATAGTTGTTATACTGTATTGTTTAGGGAATAATGACAAGAAAGTCTTTACATGTGCAGTAGAGATGTAATTTTTTAAAATATTTCAATCCCCATTGGTAGAATCCATGGATGTGAAACCCAGATACAGAGAGCCCATTGTATATTTATTCATATATATCTGTTTAACCGTATGAATTTAACTGAGAGAAGGAATGACTTGAATCAAGAAATATGTACATGTGAAAGTGTCTAGCAGAATATTTTGCCCACAGCTGATATCCAACATTCTTAAGCTTCTCCCTTTTCAGTTTGTCTTGATAAAAACAAAGCAATGGTAGTTTCTAGAGCCTACTCACACTTGAGCCATTTTCAACTCACAAAATCTACGTTGGGTGGGTTGAGCCACTGGTTTTATTTCTAAGCCTAGTCCACAATTTAGGGCCTATGTGGTCTTAATCTGGTAGCAGCAGAGTCAGGAACTCTGCTAAAATGAAGCATCACCAAGTTCCTCAGTAGGATCAAAGCAAGGGCAGTGGGTCATCACGAGCTAGGGGTAGGGAGCCTTGCCCACACCCAGAGACCATTACCTCAAGAAAACAGCAGTGCAAATCCCAGAGAGCTAAGCCCAGAAGCTGATGATGGAGAGACTGAATTGTGATAGAAGGGTATAAAACCACTCTCCGAACAGAACTTTAACAGAAAGGCCAAAATTCAGAAGGGACAGCTAGATAGCAGGGAGGTTAAGACCAGCAAAATTTCCAACCGAGACAAAACCCCGGTGAGTCAGGTGCCAGCTAAAGCCTCAATGTAAGTAAGACTGAATTTAATATTGAACTTAGTCTTTGCTTTGGGCAGGAAGCTTTCCTAAGTTTCATGTTTGGTCAGGAAGCAAACACTAAATGTGTGGAAACCCTTGGCTGTGGAGGGAAGTATTGAAACAGAACAGGAACAGGGCTGACAGCACTCCAGGCCCAGCCAGAACTGACATCCAATCTTGCCATGTTCATTAGTTTCAATCTTCCTTCCTCTCGATAAGATCTAATAAGGGATTTGAGTTTTCTATCTTCTTTTCCCTTTACTAGACCTCTGATGGAGCTATTAATGTGTGTGAAATAGCCATAGGGCAGGCAGCCTTAGAGAAGAATAAATGGAACAGATGGCAAGACTAATCCACAAACTGGATAAGGCCATTAAGAATCCACTCATCATCACTGTTAAACATTCAAGAGGTAGTTTTTCTGCACATTAACTTGACAGTGTAACATGAGTCGCAGCCTTACTGGGGCTCAGTTTCAATATCTGTAGAATGTGGAGCTTGGACTAGCTCAGCAGTTATTAAAACTGCTCTCAGGAGCCCTAAAATTCCAAGGCGATCCTTTAGGTCACCTCAAGAAACAAGGAGAAGTTTCAGACCTTTACTTTAACTAGGCCATGCTGCATTTATATGTTTGATGCAGTAATGCTCCAGTTAGATTTCTTCTGGAAGAAAAAAAAATCCTGCTGCTACAATAAGGTTTGTGAATCATGGCATAAGGCAAATATTAAAGACATTCCTGACTCTAGCAATCTGGGACTTTGCACTAAATGAGCATTGCATCTCTTGTCTACAGCTTCTTTTCTTTCCAGGTGACACTGGTAAAGTTAAGGAGGGAGAAGCTAGTTTTCAGCCCACTGAGAGGGAACACTATATTATATCACCAGTGTTTATCATAAAACGGAAATCTGCTGGTTAAATTTTGATTTTTCGGTAGGAAGCATATAAATAATAAATTAACATTTTAAAGAGATGTCAAATAGATCTTGAAACAATGCTCAAATTAACCATGTTTATATTTTTCACTTGTACCTGATTATCAGAACTGTAATTTAAAACTGGCTAGTATAAAATAGTGTTGAGCAGTCCACTTGGATACACGGCAGTGGATATTTTAGGAAGTTAGCACAAACATAAAGTTTGGAAAAAATGTGGAAAGACAATTGAGAATGTCCACAGCCTACTCCATCTCCACTTTTTACCTCTTCTTTACCTGCTTCCCTGATTCCAGCATCTGAGAGGGTTGTTCCTTTGAACACAAGCTTAAAAAGATGATTTTCACAGAACTGTGGCACATGTCTGTGCTTATAATGCATTTAATTACACACACACACACACACACACACACACACGACTAGGACATAATCCTTTTCCATCTAGGAATACCCAATATGAGAAATACTCTGCATTCTAAAAATAACACAAGCTCATTTTTTAAAAAAATCACACACAGTGTTGACAGCAATGAAGAAGAAAGGTCAGCCAGTCATAATTCTGTCTTTCCGAGATAAGCACTTCGACATTTGGCATATCCTTCCAGACTCTTGTATCTATCTATAAGGATATCTATATAGACATATTATTAAAAATGAGATTCTACTGCACATTGCCCTTTTGCAATCTGATTTTTCCACATAAGGGGTAAATCAAAGGTACTACCAAGATATGTAACTGATTTCAACAGAGCCAATTTTGTCAGTGACATCAAAGCCAAAAAGACATTCAAAAGCAGATCCCTGGGCTTGAAACCTTAGTCAGACTGACTTGAGAAGATGGAACAGAGGTAACAGAGGGCAGCGGCACAGTCCTAAGGTAAGATCCCAGGGACAGAGCTTCAGCATTGACTCATTCTATGGAGAGTTTAGGTTTGGACTTCTTTTATATCCCTGCTTGTCCCTTTTAAAGCTGACATATTTTTGCACTGCACTTTGACACTTCGACATACAGGAATATTCTTATCTTTTGGACAATCTATGGATTTATGCCGTTAAGTCAGAAACAACTAGCAACAACTAGCTCATAGTCTAGACCTGGTCCAGGGGCAGTTTCATTAAAATATAAAAGAAAAGAAGATGGCCGGGCACGGTGGCTCACGCTTGTAATCCCAGCACTTTGGGAGTCCGAGGAGGGCGGATCACGAGGTCAGGAGATCGATACCACGGTGATAGAAGAAACGGAGGCGGACTTGTATGACCGAGATTGCCCACCCGCGAATCCAAGACTCTCTAAAAAGAAAAGAAGATGACTTAATATTTATGAATTAAGAGATTTCAAAAACAAAACAAAACAAAAAACAAACTCTGGATTGCTGACTATTCCTGAAGAGGTCAGAAGAATGGAGGTTGTAATCCTGCAATTCTGTATGACAATAATTAGTTGACGCTTTAGGGCAGAGGTTCCCAGATTCTATGGCACACTACAGTTACCTTGGCAGATTTTGAAATTCCTGATGCTCAGCTTGCATCCCAAGCTAATTAAGTCAGAATGTCTGAGAGTGGGAGCCATTCATTGGTAATTTTTAAAGATGCCTAGGTGAGGCCAGGTGTGGTGGCTCACGCCTGTAATCCCAGCACTTTGGGAGGCCAAGGTGGGTGGATCACCTGAGGTCAGGAGTTGGAGACCAGCCTGGCCAACATGGTGAAACCCCATCTCTACTAAAAATACAAAAATTAACCAGGCGTGGTGGCACACGCCTGTAATCCCAGCTACTCAGGAGGCTGAGGCAGGAGAATCACTTGAACTCCAGAGTTGGAGGTCGCAGTGAGCTGAGATCATGCCATTGCACTCCAGCCTGGGGGACAGAGTGAGACTTCATCTCAAAAAAAAAAAAAAAAAAAAAAGATGCCCAGGTGATTCCAATGTTCCACAAACTGGGAACCACTGCCTTGGGGTCTTTGAATTCACTATTTTCTCTGCCTGAGAGATTTTCTGTTTTATCCACATGGCTTAAGGTTCATGTTCTACAGGTAACTCACCTTATGTCAGCTATTATTTGCTGCAAAACTGTTGAGGGATGCAGAAAAGCAGTTGCTTTCATTAGATGGGGCTTGTGTTCTCCTGTTTACCACTGACCATTTAACTCCTCTGAGTTTTATGCGTGATGCCTTTATAAATCTGACCCCAGGTATAACTGTTATCCGTAATTGCATAAATAAAAGTCATGGGAAATATTCAGCTACACTTACTGTTGGTTTAAGACGAGATACTAGAATGTTAGGAGAAAAGTAACCGGGTAAAGAACTTTCACAGTCATGATGTATTTGAGTGTTTCTTTTGTATTTCTTAGTTACAAAGATGAATCATGACATTATCAGTCTCTCTAATATCAGCTCAGTTTGGCACTCCACATACAACAAATGTAGTGTAATCCATTTAATAAGTTTTTTTCTTTTCTCAGCAAGGGTCTGAACAAGTTCTATAGCACAGCACTGATCAAAAGTGGCAAACGTCATTATCCTTGGCAGATTACCAGGAGTTCTGCAATTAACAGCAACATGAATAAAACTATTTTATGGACTCCAGAGTAAATGTGGCTTGATGAAGGGAAAACATATTCATCTTGCCACAAATTAACCTAATGTTAGAACTCTTCACATTGAATACATTTTAAGGTTACTGAGAACTGCTATGGAAAGAAAAGCAAATGGAAATAAGAAATAAAATAAACTGTCACCTAGCAAGCTCCATTTCTATGAGTTCGTTATCAAACAGTATTTATTTATTACCCCTTTGCATAGAGCTTTGAGAAGGGTTCTTAAGGGTGTAAATAGAGAGAGTACTCATCTTTTAGCACTTACATAATACAGGAAATGAGTCCATGTGGCAATTTAGACTATAAAGACTATATGAATAAAAACCAGATTAAATTATGAAAAAACAAGATAATTAATTACTAACTGACGGCCCAAATACAGATTATGAAACTTATAAGAATCATTATATGAAATATTTTTTCCTTTTGAAATGCCAATTGCCTTTGGAATTTGTGTAGTAGGTAAATACAAATAATTTTAATAAAATATACTCACATGGCAAGATCTGACAGTATCTGGAAGAGAGAACTATGAACTGTAGGGGAAAAGGGGGTAATCC